>NW_019230338.1:193636-202908 GCF_002742605.1 Olea europaea var. sylvestris
CCCTGGTGCGATTTTTCTTTCTTTAATTTCTCGGGTCGTTTCCAACCATCCTGCAAAATTTCCGCCCATTTCGACATCGTTCCCGAGTCCAATTTCTCGGGTCGTTTCCAATCAAACTACCAAATTCAAACCCATTCCGACACCGTCGCGACAAATGGTAAAATTGCCCCTGGTGCGATTTTTCTTTGTTAAATTTCTCGGACCATTTCCAATCAACCTGCCAAATTTTAGTCCAATTTCTCGGGCCGTTTCCAATTAATCTGCTAAATTTCAGCCCATTCCGACACCATCGCGACAAATTGCAAAATTGCCCCTGGTGCTATTTTTCTTTATTAAATTTATCGGGCCGTTTCCAACCAACCTGCCAAATTTTATCCCATTTCGACACCGTACTAGAGTCCAATTACTCGGGTCATTTCCAATCTACCTGCCAAATTTCAGACCATTCTGACACCGTCGCGACAAATGACAAAATTGCCCCTGGTGTGATTTTTCTTTGATAAATTTCTCGGCCTGTTTCCAATCAACCTGCCAATTTTCAGTCTAATTTCTCGGGCCGTTTCCAATCAACCTACCAAAGTTCAGCCCATTTAGACACCGTTACGACAAATGACAAAATGACACACGGTGCGATTTTTCTTTGTTAAATTTTTCTGGCCATTTACAGTCAACCTGCCAAATTTCAGCCCATTCCGACATCGTCACGACAAATGACAAAATTGCCCCTATTGCGGCTTTTCATTGTAAAATTTCTCGGGCCGTTTCAAATCAACCTGCCAAATTTCAGCCCATTCCGAAACCGTTCCGGAGCCGAATTTCTCAAGCCTTTTCCAATCCACTTGCCAAATTTCAGTCCATTCCAACACTGTCGCGACAAATGACAAAATTGCCCCTGTTGCGATTTTTCATTCTTAAATTTCTCGGGTCGTTTCCAATCAACCGGCCAAATTTTAGCCCATTTCGACACAGTTCCTGAGTCCAATTTCTCTGGCTATTTCCAATCAACCTGCCAAATTTCAGCCCATTCCGACACCGTCACGACAAATGTCAAAATTGCCCTTGGTGCAGTTTTTCTTTGTTAAATTTTTTGGGCCGTTTCCAATCAACCTGCAAAATTTCAGCCCATTCCGAAACTGTTCTCGAGTCCAATTTCTTGGGCCATTTCCAAATAACCTGCCAAATTTCGACCCATTCTGACATCGTTGCGACAAATGACAAAATTGCCCCTGGTGTAGTTTTTCTTTGTTAAATTTCTCAAGCCATTTCCAATCAACCTACCAAATTTTAGTCCAATTTCTCGGGCCGTTTCCAATCAACCTGCCAAATTTCAGACCATTCCGACACCGTCGCGAGAAATGACAAAATTGCCCTTGGTGCGATTTTTCTTCGTTAAATTTCTCGGGCTGTTTTCAATCAACCTGTCAAATTTCGGTCCAATTTCTTGGGCCGTTTCCAATCTACCTGCTAAATTTCAGCCCATTCCGACACTGTCGCGACAAATTACAAAATTGCCCGTGTTGCGGTCTTTCTTTGTTAAATTTCTCGGGCCGTTTCCAATCAACCTGCCAAATTTCAATCCAATTTCTCGGACTGTTTCCAATCAACCTGCTAAATTTCAGCCCATTCTGACACCGTCATGACAAATTACAAAATTGCCCCTATTGCGGTCTTTCTTTGTTAAGTTACTCGTGCCGTTTCCAATCAACCTGCCAAATTTCAGTCCAATTTCTTGGGCCGTTTTCAATCAACCTGCTAAATTTCAGCCCATTCCGACACCGTCGTGACAAATGACAAAATTGCCCCTGTTGCGGTCTTTCTTTGTTAAATTTCTCAAGCCGTTTCCAATCAACCTGCCAAATTTCAGCCTATTTCGACACCGTTCCCGAGTCCAATTTCTCATTCCATTTTCAATCAATCTGCTAAATTTTAGCCCATTCTGATACTGTCGCGACAAATGACAAAATCGCCCCTGGTGCGATTTTTCTTTGTTAAATTTCTAGGGCCGTTTCCAATCAACCTGCCAAATTTTAGCCCATTTCGACATCGTCGGGACAAATGACAAAATTGCCCCTGGTACAATTTTTCGTTGTTAAATTTCTCGGGCCGTTTCCAATCAAACTGCCAAATTTCCGCCCATTCCAACACCGCCGCGACAAATGATAAATTGCCTCTGGTGCGGTTTTTCTTTGATAAATTTTTCGGGCCGTTTCGAATCAACCCGAAAAATTTCAGTCCAATTTCTCTGGCCATTTGCAATCAACTTGCTAAATGTCAGCCCATTCCGATAACTTCGCGACAAATGACAAAATTGCCCCTGGTGCGATTTTTCTTTGTTTAATTTCTCGGGCCGTTTCCAACCACCCTGCCGAATTTCAGCCCATTTCGACACCGTTCCCGAGTCCAATTTCTCATTTCGTTTTCAATCAACCTGCCAAATTTCAATCCATTTCAACACCGTCGTGACAAATGACAAAATTGCCCCTGGTGCGATTTTTCTTTGTCAAATTTCTCGGGCCGCTTCCAATCAACCTGCCAAATTTCAGCCCATTCCGACATGACACCGTCGCGACAAATGACAAAATTACCCCTGGTGCGATTTTTCATTGGTAAATTTCTCGGGCCGCTGCCAATCAACCTGCCAAATTTCAACCCATTTCTACACCGTCGTGACAAATGATAAATTGCCTCTGGTGCGGTTTTTCTTTATTAAATATCTCGGGCCGTTTCCAATCAACCTGACAAATTTCAGTCCAATTTCTCAGGCCGATTCCAATCAACTTGCTAAATTTCAGCCCATTCCGACAACTTCGCGACAAATGACAAAATTGCCCCGTGTGCAATTTTTCTTTCTTTAATTTCTCGGGCCGTTTCCAACCATCCTGCCAAATTTCAGCCCATTTCGACATCGTTCCCAAGTCCAATTTCTCGGGCCATTTCCAGTAAACCTGCTAAATTTCAACCCATTCCGATACCGTCATGACAAATGACAAAATTGCCCCTGGTGCAGTTTTTCTTTGTTAAATTTCTCGGGCCGTTTCCAATCAACCTGCCAAATTTTAGCCCATATCGACACCGTTCCCGAGTCCAATTTCTCGAGCAGTTTCCAATCAACCTGCCAAATTTTAGCCCATTCCGACACCCTCACGACAAATGACAAAATTGCCCCTGGTGCGGTTTTTCTTTGTTAAATTTCTCAGGCCGTTTCCAATCAACCTGCGAAATTTTAGCCCATTCCGACACCGTTCCCAAAACCAATTTCTCGAGCCGTTTCCAATCAACATGCCAAATTTCAGCCCATTCCGACACCGTCGCGACAAATGACAATATTGCCCTTCATGCGATTTTTCTTTGTTATATTTCTCGGGCCGTTTCCGATCAACCTGCCAAACCTCAGTCCAATTTCTCGGGCCGTTTCCAATCAACTTGCCAAATTTCAGCCCATTTCGACACCGTCACGACAAATGACAAAATTATCCCCGGTGCGATTTTTCTTTGTTAAATTTCTCGGGCCGTTTACAATTAACCTGCCAAATTTCGACCTATTCCGACACCGTTGGGACAAATGACAAAATTGCCCCTAGTGCAATTTTTCTTTGTTAAATTTCTAGGGCCGTTTCCAACCAACCTGCAAAATTTCAGTCGATTCTGACACCGTTCCCGAGTCCAATTTCTCAGACTGTTTTCGATCAACCGGCCAAATTTCAGCCCATTCCGACACCTTTGTGACAAATGAAAAAATTGTACCTGGTGCAGTTTTTCTATGCCCAATCTCTCAGGCTGTTTCCAATCAACCTGCAAAATTCCAGCCCATTTCGATACCGTCGCGACAAATGGCAAAATTGCCTTTGGTGCGATTTTTCTTTGTTAAATTTCTCGGACCGTTTCCAATCAACCTGCCAAATTTTGGTCCAATTTCTCGGGCCGTTTTCAATCAATCCGCTAAATTTCAACCCATTCCGACATCGTCGCTACAAATGACAAAATTGCCCCTGGTGCTATTTTTCTTTGTTAAATTTCTCGGGCCTTTTCCAACCAATCTGCTAAATCTCAGCCCATTTCGACACCGTTCCAGAGTCCAATTACTCGGGTCATTTCCAATCAACCTGCCAACTTTCAGATCATTCCGACACCGTCGTGAGAAATGACAAAATTGCCCTTGGTACGATTTTCCTTTGATAAATTTCTCGGGCCGTTTCCAATCAACCTTCCAAATTTCAGTCCAATTTTTCGGGCAGTTTCCAATCAACCTACCAAAGTTCAGCCCATTTAGACACCGTTGTGACAAATGACACATGGTACGATTTTTCTTTGTTAAATTTCTCGGGTCGTTTCCAATCAACCTGCCAAATTTCAGCCCATTCCAACACCGTCGCGACAAATGACAAAATTGCCCCTGGTGTGGTTTTTCATTGTTAAATTTCTCAAGCCGTTTCCAAGCAACCTACCAAATTTCAGCCCATTCCGACACCGTCGCGACAAATGATAAATTGTCTCTGGTGCGATTTTTCTTTGTTAAATTTCTCGGGCCGTTTCCAATCAACTCGACAAATTTTAGTTCAATTTCTCTGGCGATTTCCAATCGACTAGCGAAATTTCAGCCCATTCCGACAACTTCGCGACAATTGACAAAATTGCCTATGGTGCGATTTTTCTTTGTTTAATTTCTTGGGCCATTTCCAACCACCCTGCCAAATTTCAGCCCATTTCGACACCGTTCTCAAGTCCAATTTCTCATTCGGTTTTTCAATCAACTTGCCAAATTTCAGTCCATTCCGACACTGTCGCGACAAATAACAAAATTGCCCTTGGTGCGGTTTTTCTTTGTCAAATTTCTCAGGCCGTTTCCAATCAACCTACCAAATTTTAGCCCATTCCGACACCGTCGTGACAAATGACAAAATTGCCCCTGGTGCGGTTTTTCGTTGTTAAATTTCTCGGGCCATTTCCAATCAACCAGCCAAATTTCAACCCATTCCGACACCGTC
The DNA here is from genome assembly GCF_002742605.1 of Olea europaea var. sylvestris. NCBI lineage: Eukaryota > Viridiplantae > Streptophyta > Magnoliopsida > Lamiales > Oleaceae > Olea > Olea europaea. The sequence goes on from NW_019230338.1 coordinate 198,622, forward strand.
GCGACAAATGATAAATTGCCTCGGTGCGGTTTTTCTTTGTTAAATATCTCGGGCCATTTCCAATCAACCTGACAAATTTCAGTCCAATTTCTCAGGCCGTTTCCAATCAACTTGCTAAATTTCAGCCTATTCCGACAACTTTGCTACAAATGACAAAATTGCCTCTGGTACGATTTTTAATTCTTTAATTTCTCTGGCCATTTTCAACCTCCTTTCAAATTTCCGCCCATTTCGACACCGTTCTCGAGTCCAATTTCTCGGGCCGTTTCCAATAAACCTGCCAAATTTCAGCCCATTTCGATACCGTCGTAACAAATGACAAAATTGCCTCTGGTGTGGTTTTTCGTTGTTAAATTTCTCAGGCCGTTTCCAATCAACCTGCCAAATTTTAGCCCATTTCGACACCGTTCCCGAGTCCATTTCTTGAGTAGTTTCCAATCAACCTACCAAATTTCAGCCCGTTCCGAAACCTTCGTGACAAATGACAAAATTGCCCCTGGTTCGATTTTTTTTTGTTAAATTTCTCGGGCCGTTTCCAATCAACCTGCCAAATTTTAGCCCATTTCAACAGCGTTCCCAATCCAATTTCTCGAGCCGTTTCCAATCAATCTGCCAAATTTCAGCCCACTCCGACACCGTTGCGACAAATGAAAAAATTTCCTCTGGTACAGTTTTTCTTTGTTAAATTTCTCGGATTGTTTCCGATCAACTTGCCAAATTTCAATCCAATTTTTGGGGCCGTTTCCACTCAACCTGCTAAATTTCAGCCCATTCCGACACCGTCGTGACAAATAACCAAATCGCCCTAGGTACGATTTTTCTTTGTTAAATTTCTCGGGCCGTTTACAATCAACCTGCTAAATTTCGACCCATTTCGACACCGTTGGGACAGATGACAAAATTGCCCCTAGTGCAGTTTTTCTTTGTTAAATTTCTAGGGCCGTTTCCAACCAACCTACCAAATTTCAGCCCATTTTGAGACCGTTCCTGGGTCTAGTTTCTTGGGCTGTTTCAGATCAACCTGCCAAATTTCAGCCCATTCCAACACCTTCGCGACAAATGACAAAATTGCACCCAATGCGGTTTTTCTATGTCCAATTTCTCTGGCCGTTTCCAATCAACCTGCAATATTTCAGCCCATTCCGACACCGTCACGACAAATGGCAAAATTGCCCCTGGTGCGATTTTTCTTAGTTAAATTTCTCGGACCGTTTCCAATCAACCTGCCAAATTTTAGTCCAATTTCTTGGGCCGTTTCCAATCAATCTGGTAAATTTCAACCCATTCCGACACTGTCGTGACAAATGAAAAAATTGCCCCTGGTGCCATTTTTCTGTGTTAAATTTCTCGGACCGTTTCCAACCAACCTGCCAAATTTTAGCCCATTTCGACACCGTTCCAGAGTCCAATTACTCGGGTCGTTTCCAATCAACCTGCCAAATATCAGACAATTCCGACACCATCGCGACAAATGACAAAATTTCCCTTGGTGCGATTTTTCTTCGATAAATTTCTCGGGCCGTTTCCAATCAACCTGCCAAATTTCAGTCCAATTTCTCGGGCCGTTTCCAATCAACCTACCAAAGTTCAGCCCATTCATACACCGTTGCGACAAATGACAAAATGACACACGGTGCGATTTTTCTTTGTTAAATTTCTCGAGCCGTTTACAATCAACCTGCCAAATTTCAGCCATTCCGACATCGTCGCGATAAATGACAAAATTGCCCCGGCTGCGATTTTTCTTTGTTAAATTTCTCGTGCCATTTCCAATCAACCTGCCAAATTTTAGCCCATTTTGACACCGTTCCAGAGTCCAATTTCTCAAGCCGTTTCCAATCAACTTGCCAAATTTCAGTCCATTCCGACACCGTCGCAACAAATGACAAAATTTTCCCTGGTGCGATTTTTCATTCTTAGATTTCTCGGGCCGTTTCCAATCAACCTGTCGAATTTTAGCCCATTGCGATATCGTTCCCGAGTCCAATTTCTCTGGCTGTTTCCAATCAACCTGCTAAATTTCAGCCCATTCCGACACCGTCGCGACAAATGACAAAATTGCCCTTGGTGCGATTTTTCTTTGTTAAATTTTTTGGACCGTTTCCAATCAACATGCAAAATTTCAGCCCATTCCGAAACCGTTCTCGAGTCCAATTTCTTGGGCCATTTCCAAACAACCCGCCAAATTTCAGCCCATTCAGACATCGTTGCGACAAATGATAAAATTGCCCTTGGTGAGGTTTTCCTTTGTTAAATTTCTCGAGCCATTTTCAATTAACCTACCGAATTTCAGTCCAATTTCTCGGGCCGTTTCCAATCAACCTGCCAAATTTCAGCCGATTTCGACACCGTCGCGAGAAATGACAAAATTGCCCCTGGTGCGATTTTTCTTTGTTAAATTTTTCAGGCTGTTTCCAATCAACCTGCCGAATTTCGGTCCAATTTCTCGGGCCGTTTCCAATCAACCCGCTAAATTTCAACCCATTCCGACACCATCACTACAAATTACAAAATTGCCCCTGTTGCGGTCTTTCTTTGTTAAATTTCTCGAGCCGTTTCCAGTTCACCTGCCAAATTTCAGTCCAACTTCTCGAGCCGTTTCCAATCAACCTACTAAATTTCAGCCCATTTCGACATCGTTGTGAAAAATGACAAAATTGCCCCTGTTGCAGTCTTTCTTTATTAAATTTTTCGAGCCGTTTCCAATCAACCTGCCAAATTTCAGCCCATTTTGACACCGTTCCCGAGTCCAATTTCTCATGCCATTTTCAATCAACCTGCCAAATTTTAGCCCATTCCGACACCGTCGCGACAAATGACAAAATTTCCTCTGGTGTGGTTTTTCTTTGTTAAATTTCTCGAACCGTTTCCAATCAACCTGCCAAATTTCAGCCCATTCAAACACAATTCAAAATTGCCCTCGGTGCGGTTTTTCGGTGTTAAACTTCTCGGGCCGTTTCCAGTCAACCTGCCAAATTTCAGCCCATTCCGACACCGTCGCGAAAAATGACAAAATTGCCCCTGATGCAGTTTTTCTTTGTTAAATTTCTGGGGCCGTTTCCAATCAACCAGCCAAATTTTAGCCCATTTCGACCCCGTTTCGAGTCCAATCTCTCGGGCTGTTTCCAATCAACCTGCCAAATTTCAGTCCATTCCGACACCGTCGTGGCAAATGAAAAAATTGCCCCCGGTGCAGTTTTTCTTTGTTAAATTTCTCGGGCCGTTTCCAATTAACCTGCCAAATTGTAGCCCATTCCGACATCGTTCCCGAGTCCAATTTTTTGGGCAGTTTCCAATCAGCCTACCAAATTTCGGCCCATTCCGACACCTTCGAGCCAAATGACAAAATTACCCATGGTACGATTTTTCTTTGTGAAATTTCTCGGGCCGTTTCCAATCAACCTGCCAAATTTCAGCCCATTTCGACACCGTTCCCAAGTCTAATTTCTCGGGCCATTTCCAATCAACCTGCCAAATTTCAGCCCATTCCGACATCGTCGGGACAAATGCTAAAATTGCCCCTGGTGCAGATTTTCTTTGTTAAATTTCTTGGGCCGTTTCCAATCAACCAACCAAATTTCAGTCAAATTTCTCGGGCCGTTTCCAATCAACCAACCAAATTTCAGTCCAATTTCTTGGCCGTTTCCAATCAACCCGCCAAATTTTTGATCAATTTATCGAGCTATTTCCAATCAACCTGCAAAATTTCAGCCCATTCAGACACTATCGCGAAAAATAAAAAAATTGCCCCTGGTGTGGTTTTTCTTTGTTAAATTTCCCAGGCCGTTTCCAATCAACATGCCAAATTTCAGCCCATTTCGACACCGTTCCTGAGTCAAATTTCTTGTTCCATTTCCAATCAACCTGCCAAATTTTTGCCCACTCCGACACCGTCGCGACAAATGACAAAATTACCCCTGGTGCGATTTTTCTTTGTTAAATTTCTCGGGTCGTTTCCTATCAACCTACCAAATTTCAGTCCGATTTCTCGGGCCATTTCCAATCGACCTGCCAAATTTCAGCCCATTTCGACACCGCTCCCGTTTTCGATTTCTCGAGGCGTTTCCAATCAACCTGCCAAATTCCATCCCTTTTCGACATCGTCATGACAAATGACGAAATTACCCCTGGTGCAATTTTTCTTTTTTAAATTTCTTGGGCAGTTTTCAATCAACCTGCCAAATTTCAACCCATTCCGACACCGTTGCGACAAATGATAAAATTTCCCCTGGTGCGGTTTTTCTTTGTTAAATGTCTCGGGCCATTTCTAATCAACCTGCCAAATTT
>NW_019230338.1:203394-215168 GCF_002742605.1 Olea europaea var. sylvestris
GGGCCGTTTCCAATCAACCTGCCAAATTTCAATCCAATTTTTCGGGCCATTTCCAATCAACCTGCCAAATTTCAGCCCATTTTGACACCGTCGTGACAAATGACAAAATTACCCCTGGTGCGGTTTTTCTTTGTTAAATTTCTTGGGCTGTTTCCATTCAACCTGCCAAATTTCAGCCCAGTTCGACATCGTTCCCGAGTCCAATTTCTCGGGCCGTTTCCAATCAACCTGTCAAATTTCAGCCCTTTCCGACACCGTTGCGACAAATGACAAAATTGCCCCTGGTGCATTTTTTCTTTCTTAGATTTCTTGGGTCGTTCCTAATCAACCTGCCAAATTTCAGCCCATTCCAACAACGTCGCGACAAATGATAAAATTTCCCCTAGTGCAATTTTTTTCTTTGTTAAATTTCTCGGGCTGTTTCTAATCAACCTGCCAAATTTCAGCCCAATTTCTCGGGCCGTTTCCAATCATCTCGCCAAATTTCAGCCCATTCCGACACCGTCGTGACAAATAACAAAATTTTCCCTGGTGCGGGCTTTCTTTGTTAAATTTCTAAAGCCATTTCCACTCAACCTACCAAATTTCAGCCCATTCCGACATCAATGCGAGAAATGACAAAATTTCCCTGGGTGCGATTTTTTTTGTTAAATTTCTCAGGTCGTTTCCAATCAACCTGCCAAATTTCAGTCCAATTTCTCGGGCCGTTTCCAATCAACCTGCTAAATTTTAGCCCATTCCGACACCGTCGCAAGAAATTACAAAATTGCCCCTGTTGCGGTCTTTCTTTGTTAAATTTCTCAGGCCGTTTACAATCAACTTGCCAAATTTCAGTCCAATTTCTTGGGCCATTTCTAATCAACCTGCTAAATTTTAGCCCATTCTGACACCGTCCCGACAAATGACAAAATTGCCCCTGTTGTGGACTTTCTTTGTTAAATTTCTCGGGCCATTTTCAATGAGCCTGCCAAATTTCAGCCCATTCCGACACCGTTGCGACAAATGATAAAATTTTCCCTAGTGCAATTTTTCTTTGTTAAATTTTTCGGGCCGTTTCCAATCAACCTGCCAAATTTCAGTCCAATTTCTCGGGCCGTTTCCAATCATCCTGCCAAATTTCAGCCCATTCCGACACCGTCGCGACAAATAACAAAATTGCCCCTAGTGCGGGTTTTCTTTATTAAATTTCTCGAGCCATTTCCAATCAACCTACCAAATTTCTGTCCAATTTCTCGCGCCGTTTCCAATCAACTTGCCAAATTTCAGCCCATTCCGACATCGTCGTGAGAAATTACAAAATTTCCCTTGGTGCGATTTTTCTTTGTTAAATTTCTCGGGCCGTTTCCAATCAACCTGCCAAATTTCAGTCCAATTTCTCGGCCCGTTTCCAATCAACCTGCTAAATTTCAACCCATTCCGACACTGTCACGACAAATTACAAAATTACCCATGTTGCAGTCTTTCTTTGTTAAATTTCTCGGGCCGTTTCCAATCAACCTGCTAAATTTCAGCCCATTTCGACACCGTCGCGACATATGACAAAATTGCCCCTGTTTCGGTCTTTCTTTGTTAAATTTCTCGGGTCGTTTCCAATCAACATGCCAAATTTCAGCCCATTCCGACACCGTTCCCGAGTCCGATTTCTCATGTCATTTTCAATCAACCTGCCAAATTTCAGCCAATTCCGAAACCGTCGCGACAAATGACAAAATTGCCCCTGGTGCGGTTTTTCTTTGTTAAATTTTTCGGGCCATTTTCGATCAGCCTACCAAATTTCAGCCCATTCCGACACCATCACGACAAATGACAAAATTGCCCCTGGTGCGATTTTTCGTTGTTAAATTTCTCGGGTCATTTCCAATCATTTCCAATCAACCTGCCAAATTTCAACCCACCCCGACACCGTCGAGACAAATGATAAATTATCTCTGGTGCAGTTTTTCTTTGTTAAATTTCTCGGGCCGTTTCCAATCAACCTGCCAAATTTCAGCCGGTTTCGACACCTTCGCGACAAATGACAAATTTGCCCCTGGTGCGGTTTTTCTTTGTTAAATTTCTCGGCCATTTCCTATCAACCTGTCAAATTTCAACCCATTCTGACACCGTCGTGACAAATGAAAAAATTGTCCTTGTTGCGGTTTTTCTTTGTTAAATTTCTCGGGCCATTCCGAACTAACCTACCAAATTTTAGCCCATTCCGACATTGTTCCCGTGTCCAATTTCTCAGGCCATTTCCAATCAACCCGCCAAATTTTAGCCCATTCCGACACTGTTCAAAATTGCCCCTAGTGTGGTTTTTCTTTGTTAAACTTCTCAGGCCGTTTCCAGTCAACCTACCAAATTTCAGCCCATTCTGACACCGTCGCGACAAATGACAAAATTGCCCCAGGTGCGATTTTTCTTTGTTAAATTTCTATGGCCGTTTCCAATCAACCTGCTAAATTTCAGCCCATTCTGACACCGTCGCGACAAATGACAAAATTGCCTCTGGTGCGATTTTTCTTTGTTAAATTTCTCGGGCCGTTTCCAATCAACCTGCCAAATTTCAGCTCATTCCGACACCGTTCCCGGGTCAAATTTCTCATGTCATTTTCAATAAACTTATCAAATTTCAGTCCATTCCGACACCGTCATGACAAATGACAAAATTGCCCCTGGTGCGGTTTTTCTTTGTTAAATTTCTCGGGCCGTTTCCAATCAACCTACCAAATTTCAGTCCAATTTCTCGGGCCGTTTCCAATCAACTTGCTAAATTTCAGCCCATTCCGACAACTTCACAACAAATTACAAAATTGCCCCTGGTGCGATTTTTCTTTGTTTAATTTCTCGGGCCGTTTCCAATCAACTTTCCAAATTTCGGCCCATTACGACACCGTCGCGACAAATGACAATATTGCCCCTGGTGCGATTTTTATTTGTTATATTTCTCGGGCCGTTTTGATCAACCTGTCAAATTTCAGTCCAGTTTCTCGAGCCGTTTCCGATCAACCTGCCAAATTTCAGCCGATTTCGACACCGTCGCGACAAATGACAAAATGATCCCTGGTGCGGTTTTTCTTTTTTAAATTTCTCGGGCCGTTTACAATCAATCTGCCAAATTTCAGCCCATTCCGACACCATCGAGACAAATGACAAAATTGCCCCTTGTGCAATTTTTTTTTTGTTAAATGTCTCGGGCCGTTTCCAATCAACCTGCTAAATTTCAGCCCATTCTGACACCGTTCCCGAGTCCAATTTCTCGGACAGTTTTCGATCAACCTTCCAAATTTTAGCCCATTTCGACACTTTCATGACAAATGACAAAAGTGCCCCTGGTGCGGCTTTTCTATGTCCAATTTTTCGGGCCGTTTCCAATCAACCTGTCAAATTCCAACCCATTCCGACACAGTCGCGACAAATGGCAAAATTGCCCATGGTGTGGTTTTTCTTTGTTAAATTTCTCGGACCGTTTCTAATCAACTGCCAAATTTTAGTCCAATTTCTCGGGCCGTTTCCTATCAATCTGCTAAATTTCAGCCCATTCCGACACCGTTGCGACAAATGACAAACTTGCCCCTGGTGCTACTTTTCTTTGTTAAATTTCTCGGGCCGTTTCCAACCAACCTGCTAAATTTTAGCCCATTTCAACACCGTTCCAGAGTCTAATTACTCAGGTCATTTCCAATCAACCAGCCAAATTTCAGACCATTCTGACACCGTCGCGAAAAATGACAAAATTGCCCCTCGTGTGATTTTTCTTTGATAAATTTCTTGGGCCGTTTCCAATCAACCTACCAAATTTCAGTCCAATTTCTCGGGCCGTTTCCAATCAACTGGCCAAATTTCAGCCATTCAGACCCCGTTGCGACAAATGACAAATTGACCCCCAGTGCGATTTTTCTTTTTTTAATTTCTCGGGCCGTTTACAATCAATCTGCTAAATTTTAGCCCATTCCGACATCGTCGCGACAAATGACAAAATTGCCCCTGCTGCGATTTTTCTCTGTTAAATTTCTCGGGCCGTTTCCAATTAACCTGCCAAATTTCAACCCATTCCGACACCTTTCCGGCGTCCAATTTTCTCAAGCCGTTTCCAATCAACTTGCCAAATTTCAGTCCATTCCGACACCATCGTGACAAATGACAAAATTGCCCCTGGTGCGATTTTTCTTTCTTAAATTTCTCGGGACGTTTCCAGTCAACCTGCCAAATTTTATTCCATTTTGACACCGTTCCCTAGTCCAATTTCTCAAGCTGTTTCCAATCAACCTGCAAAATTTCGGCCCATTCCGACACCGTCGCGGCAAATGACAAAATTTTCCCTGGGATGATTTTTCTTTGTTAAATTTCTTGGACCGTTTCCAATCAACCTGCAAAATTTTAGCCCATTCCGAAAACGTTCTCGAGTCTAATTTCTTGGGCCATTTCCAAACAACCTGCAAAATTTTAGCCCATTCCGACATCGTTGCGACAAATGACAAAATTGCCCCAGGTGCGATTTTTCTTTGTTAAATTTCTCGGGCCATTTTCATTCATCCTGCCAAATTCTAGCACATTTCGACACCGTTCCCGAGTCCAATTTCTCGAGCTAGTTCCAATTCACCTACAAATTTCGGCCCATTTTGACGCCGTCGCGACAAATTACGAAATTACCCTACTGCGATTTTTCTTTCTTAAATTTCTCAGGCCATTTCCAATCAACCTGCCAAATTTTAGCCCATTTTGACGCCGTTCCCGAGTCCAATTTCTCGGGCCGTTTCCAATCAACCTACCAAATTTCAGCCCATTCCGACACCGTCACGACAAATGATAAAATTGCCCCTGGTGCAGTTTTTCTTTGTTAAATTTCTTGGGCCGTTTCCAATCAACCCGCCAAATTTCAGCCCAATTTCTTGGGCTGTTTCCAATCAACCTGCAAAATTTCAGCCCATTCCGACACAATCGCGAAAAATGAAAAATTGCCCCTGGTGTGGTTTTTCTTTGTTAAATTTCTCGGGCCGTTTCCAATCAATCTGCCAAAATTCAGCCCATTTCGACATCGTTCCCAAGTCCACTTTCTCGGTCCGTTTCCAATCAACATGCCAAATTTCAACCCATTCCGACACCGACGAGACAAATGACAAAAATACCCCTGGTGCGATTTTTCTTTGTTAAATTTCTCGGGCCATTTCCAATCAACCTGCCAAATTTCAGCCTATTCTGACACTATCACGACAAATGACAAAATTTTCCCTGATGTGGTTTTTCTTTGTTAAATTTCTCGGGCCGTTTCCAATTGACCTGCCAAATTTTAGCTCATTCCGACATAGTTCCCGGGTCCAATTTCTCGTTCCATTTTCAATCAACCTACCAAATTTCAGCCATTCCGACACCGCCACGACAAATGACAAAATTTTCCCTGAAGCGATTTTTCTTTGTTAAATTTCTCAGGCCATTTCCAATCGACCTGCCAAATTTCAGCCCATTTCGACACCGTTCCCGTGTCCGATTTCTAGGGCCATTTCCAATCAACCTACCAAATTTCAGCCCTTTCTGACACCGTCGCGATAAATGACAAAATTGCTCCTGGTGTGATTTTTCTTTGTTAAATTTTTTGGGCTGTTTCAAATCAACCTATAAAATTTCAGCCCATTCCAAAACCGTTCTCGAGTCCAATTTCTTGGGCCATTTCCAAACAACTTGCAAAATTTCAGCCCATTCCGACATCGTTGCGACAAATGACAAAATTGCCCCTGGTGCGGTTCAAATTCCATCACATTCTGACACCGTTCCCGAGTTCAATTTCTTGGGTCGGTTCCGATCAACCTGACAAATTTCAGCCCATTTCGACGCCATCGCGACAAATGACGAAATTGCCCCTGCTTCGATTTTTCTTTTTTAAATTTCTTGGGCCGTTTCCAATCAACCTGCTAAATTTCAGCCCATTCCGACACCGTCGCGACAAATGATAAAGATTTTCTTTGTTAAATTTCTTGGGCCGTTTCCAAATAACCAGCCAAATTTCAGTCCAATTTATCAGGCAGTTTCCAATCAACCTGCTAAATTTCAACTCATTCCGACACTATCGCGAAAAATGGAAAAATTGCTCCATGTGTGGTTTTTCATTGTTAAATTTCTCGGGCCGTTTCCAATCAACCTACCAAATTTCAAACCATTTCGACACCGTTCCCGAGTCCAATTTCTCGGTCCGTTTCCAATCAACCTGCCAAATTTCAGCCCATTCCGACACCATCGCGACAAATGACAAAATTACTCCTAGTGCAATTTTTCTTTGTTAAATTTCTCGGGCCATTTCCTATCAACCTGCTAAATTTCAGCCCATTCCGACACCGTCACGACAAATGATGAAATTTCCCCTGATGCTGTTTTTCTTTGTTAAATTTCTCGGGCCGTTTCCAATCAACCTGCCAAATTTCTGCCCATTTCGACACCGTTCCCGAGTCCAATTTCTCGGGCCGTTTCCAATCAACCTGTCAAATTTCAGCCCTTCTCGACACCGTCGTGACAAAGGACAAAATTGCCCCTGGTGCGTTTTTTTCTTTTCTAAATTTCTCGATCCGTTTCCAATCAACCTGCCAAATTTCAGCCCATTCCGACACCGTCGCGACAAATGATAAAATTTTCCCTAGTGAGCTTTTTCTTTGTTAAATTTTTTGGGCCGTTTCTAATCAACCAGCTAAATTTCAGTTCAATTTCTCGGGGCCGTTTCCAATCATGCCAAATTTCAGCCCATTCCGACACCGTCGCGACAAATAACAAAATTGCCCCTGGTGCGGGTTTTCTTTGTTAAATTTCTCGAGCCATTTCCAATCAACCTACCAAATTTCTGTCCAATTTCTCGCGCCGTTTCCAATCAACCGGCCAAATTTCAGCCCATTCTGACATCGTCGCGAGAAATGATAAAATTTCCCTTGGTGCGATTTTTCTTTGTTAAATTTCTCGGGCCGTTTTCAATCAACCTGCCAAATTTCAGTCCAATTTCTCGGGCGTTTCCAATCAACCTACTAAATTTCAACCCATTCCGACNCCTGCCAAATTTCAGCCCATTCCGACACCGTCGCGACAAATGACAAAATTGCCCCTGGTGCGATTTTTCTTTGTTAAATTTCTATGGCCTTTCCAATCAACCTGCCAAACTTCAATCCAATTTCACGGGCCATTTCCAATCTACCTGCTAAATTTCAGCCCATTCCAACACCGTCGCGACAAATGACAAAATTGCCCTTAGTGCGGTTTTTCTTTGTTAAATTTCTCGAGCCGTTTCCAATCAATCTGCCAAATTTCAGCTCATTTCGACACCGTTTTCGGATCAAATTTCTCATGCCGTTTTCAATCAACCTGCCAAATTTTAGCCCATTTCGACACCGTCGCGACAAATGATAAAATTGCCCCTAGTGCGATTTTTCTTTGTTAAATTTCTTGGTCCGTTTCCGATCAACCTGCCAAATTTTAGTCCAATTTGTCGATCCATTTCCAATCAACTTGCTAAATTTCAGCCCATTCCGACAACTTCGCGACAAATGACAAAATTGCCCCTGGTGCGATTTTTCTTTGTTTAATTTCTCGAGCCGTTTCCAATCAACCTTCCAAATTTTGGCCCATTACGACACCGTCGCGACAAATGACAATATTGCCCCTAGTGCGATTTTTCTTTGTTATATTTCTCGGGTCGTTTCCAATCAACCTGCCAAATTTCAGTCCAATTTCTCAGGCCTTTTCCAATCAACCTGCCAAATTTCAGCCCATTTCGACACCGTCGCGACAAATGACAAAATGATCCTTGGTTTGGTTTTTCTTTGTTAAATTTCTTGGGCCGTTTACAATCAACCTGCCAAATTTTGGCCTATTCCGACACCGTCGGGACAAATGACAAAATTGCCCCTGGTGCAGTTTTTTTGGTTAAATTTCTCGGGCCATTTCCAATCAACCTGCCAAATTTCAGCCCATCCTGACACCGTTACCGAGTCCAATTCTCGGGCAGTTTCCGATCAACCTTCCAAATTTTAGCCCATTCCGACAGCTTTGCAACAAATGACAAAATTGCCCCTGGTGCAGTTTTTCTATGTCCAATTTCTTGGGCCGTTTCCAATCAACCTGTCAAATTCCAGCCCATTTCGACACCATCGCGATAAATGGCAAAATTGTCCTTGGTGCGATTTTTCTTTGTTAAATTTCTCGGACCGTTTCCAATCAACTGCCAAATTTTAGTCCACTTTCTCGGGCCGTTTCCTATCAATGTGCTAAATTTCAGCTCATTTCGACACCGTCGCGACAAATGACAAAATTGCCCCTGGTGCTATTTTTCTTTGTTAAATTTCTCGGGCCATTTCCAACCAACCTGCCAAATTTCAGCCATTTCAACTCCGTTCCAGAGTCCAATTACTCACGTCATTTCCAATCAACTAGCCAAATTTCAGATCATTTCGACACCGTTGTGATAAATGACAAAATTGCCCCTGGTGCGATTTTTCTTTGATAAATTTCTGGGGAAGTTTCCAATCAACCTGCCAAATTTTAGTCCAGTTTCTCAGGTCGTTTCCAATCATCCTGCCAAATTTCAGCCCTTTCAGACACCGTTGTGACAAATGACAAAATAAGCCCTGGTACGATTTTCTTTTTTAAATTTCTCGGGGTGTTTACAATCAACCTGCCAAATTTTAGCCCATTTCGACATCGTCGCGACAAATGGCAAAATTGCCCCTGCTGCGGTTTTTCTTTGTTAAATTCTCTCACGCCATTTCCAATCAATTTGCCAAATTTCAGCCCATTACGACAACGTTCCGGAGTCCAATTTCTCAAGCCGTTTCCAATCAACTTGCCAAATTTTAGTCCATCCCGACACCGTCGCGAAAAATGACAAAATTGCCCCTGGTGCGGTTTTTCTTTGTTAAATTTCTCGGGCCGTTTCCAATCAACCAGCTAAATTTTAGCCCAATTTCTCGGGCTGTTTCCAATCAACCTGCAAAATTTCAGCCCATTCCAACACAATCGCGAAAAATGAAAAAATTGCCCCATGTGTGGTTTTACTTTGTTAAATTTCTCGGGCCGTTTCCAATCAACTTGCCAAAATTTTGCCCATTTAGACATCGTTCCCGAGTCCAATTTCTCGGTCCGTTTCCATTTAACCTGCCAAATTTCAGCCCATTCCGACACCGTCGCGACAAATGACAAAAATACCCCATGGTGTGGTTTTCTTTGTTAAATTTTTAGGACCATTTCCAATCGACCTGCAAAATTTTAGCCCATTCCGAAACCGTTCTCAAGTCTAATTTCTTAGGCCATTTCCAAACGACCCGCAAAATCTTAGCCCATTCCGACATCATTGCAACAAATGATAAAATTGTCCCTGGTGCGGTTTATCTTTGTTAAATTTCTCAGGCCATTTTCAATCATCCTACCAAATTCCAGTACATTCTGGCACCGTTCCTGAGTCCAATTTCTCGGCCTGGTTCCAATCAACCTGACAAATTTCATCCCATTTTGATGCCATCGCGACAAATTACGAAATTGCCCCTACTGCAATTTTTCTTTTTTAAATTTCTCGGGCCATTTCCAATCAACCTACCAAATTTCAGCCCATTTCGACACCGTTCCTGAGTCCAATTTCTCAGGCCGTTTCCAGTCAACCTGCCAAATTTCAGCCCATTCTGAAACCGTTGCGACAAATGATAACATTGCCCCTGGTGCAGTTTTTCTTTATTAAATTTCTCGGGCCGTTTCCAATCAACCCGCCAAATTTCAGCCCAATTTCTCAGGCTGTTTCCAATCAACCTGCAAATTTTCAGCCCATTCCGACACAATCGCGAAAAATGAAAAAATTGCCCCTGGTGTGGTTTTTCTTTGTAAATTTCTCGGGCCATTTCCAATCAACCTGCCAAAATTCAGCCCACTTCGACACCGTTCCCAAGACCAATTTCTTGGTCCGTTTCCAATCAACTTGCCAAATTTCAGCCCATTCCGACACCGTCGCGACAAATGAAAAAAAATACCCCTGATGCAATTTTTCTTTGTTAAATTTTTCGGGCCGTTTCCAATCAACCTACCAAATTTCAACCCATTCCGACACCGTCACGACAAATGACAAAATTTCCCCTGATGCGATTTTTCTTTGTTAAATTTCTCGGGCCGTTTCCAATCGACCTGCCAAATTTCAGCCCATTTCGACACCGTTCCCCTGTCCAATTTCTCTGGCTATTTCCAATCATCCTGCCAAATTTCAGCCTATTCCGACGCCGTCACGACAAATGACAAAATTGACCCTGTGCGGTTTTTCTTTGTTAAATTTTTTGGACCGTTTTCTATCAACCTGCAAAATTTCAGCCCATTCGAAAACCGTTCTCGAGTCCAATTTCTTGGGCCATTTCAAAACAACCTGCAAAATTTTAGCCCATTTCGAAATCGTTGCGACAAATGACAAGATTGCCCCTGGTGCGGTTTTTCTTTGTTAAATTTCTCGGGCCATTTTCAATCATCTTGCCAAATTCCAGCACATTCCGACACCGTTCCCGAGTTCGATTTCTTGGGCCGGTTTCGATCAACCTGACAAATTTTAGCCCATTTCGACGCCATCGCGACAAATGACGAAATTGCCCCTGCTGCGATTTTTGTTTTTTAAATTTCTTGGGCCGTTACCAATCAACCTGCCAAATTTCAGCCCATTCCGACACCGTCGCGACAAATGATAAAATTGCCCCTGGTGCAGATTTTTGTTAAATTTCTTGGGCCATTTCCAATTAACCAGCCAAATTTCAGTCCAATTTATCAGGTCGTTTCCAATCAACCTGCTAAATTTCAACCCATTCCGACACTATCGCGAAAAATGACAAAATTGCCCCTGGTGCGGGTTTTCTTTGTTAAATTTCTCGAGGAATTCCCAATCAACTTGCTAAATTTTAGTCCAATTTCTTGGGCCGTTTCCAATCACTCTGCTAAATTTTAGCCCATTTTGACACCGTCGCGACAAATGACAAAATTGCCCCTGGTGCTATTTTTCTTTGTTAAATGTCTCGGGCCGTTTCCAATTAACCGACCAAATTTCAATCCAATTTTTCGGGCCGTCTCCAATCAACCTGCCAAATTTCAATCCATTCCGACACCGTCACGACAAACGGCAAAATTACCCCTGGCACGGTTTTTCTTTGTTAAATTTCTCGGGCCGTTTCCAATCAACCTGCCAAATTTCCGCCCATTTCGACACCGTTCCCGAGTCCAATTTCTCGGGCCATTTCCAATCAACCTGTCAAATTTCAGCCCTTCCCGACACCGTCGCGACAAAGGACAAAATTGCCCCTGGTGCTTTTTTTTCTTTTTTAAATTTCTCGGTCCGTTTCCAATCAACTTGCCAAATTTCAGCTCATTCCGACACCGTCGCGACAAATGATAAAATTTTCCCTAGTGAGCTTTTTCTTTGTTAAATTTTTTGGGCCGTTTCTAATCAACCAGCTAAATTTCAGTTCAATTTCTCGGGGCCGTTTCCAATCATCCTGCGAAATTTCAGCCCATTCCGACACCGTCGCGACAAATAACAAAATTGCCCCTGGTGTGGGTTTTCATTGTTAAATTTCTCGAGCCATTTCCAATCAACCTACCAAATTTCTGTCCAATTTCTCGCGTCGTTTCCAATCAACCGGCCAAATTTCAGCCCATTCCGACATCGTCGCGAGAAATGATAAAATTTCCCTTGGTGCGATTTTTCTTTGTAAAATTTCTCGAGCCGTTTTCAATCAACCTGCCAAATTTCAGTCCAATTTCTCGGGCGTTTCCAATCAACCTACTAAATTTCAACCCATTCCGAC
>NW_019230338.1:217804-238752 GCF_002742605.1 Olea europaea var. sylvestris
TTCCAATCAACTGCCAAATTTTAGTCCAATTTCTCGGGCCGTTTCCTATCAATGTGCTAAATTTCAGCTCATTTCGACACCGTTGCGACAAATGACAAAATTGCCCCTGGTGCTATTTTTCTTTGTTAAATTTCTCAGGCCATTTCCAACCAACCTGCCAAATTTTAGCCATTTCAAATCCGTTCCTGAGTCCAATTTCTTAGGCCGTTTCCAGTCAACCTGCTAAATTTCAGCCGATTCTGAAACCGTCGCGACAAATGATAACATTGCCCCCGGTGCAGTTTTTCTTTATTAAATTTCTCGGGCCGTTTCCAATCAACCCGCCAAATTTCAGCCCAATTTCTCAGGCTGTTTCCAATCAACCTGCAAATTTTCAGCCCATTCTGACACAATCGCGAAAAATGAAAAAATTGCCCATGGTGTGGTTTTTCTTTGTTAAATTTCTCAGGCCATTTCCAATCAACCTGCCAAAATTCAGCCCACTTCGACACCGTTCCCAAGACCAATTTCTCGGTCCGTTTCCAATCAACCTGCCAAATTCCAGCCCATTTCGACACCGTCGCGACAAATGAAAAAAAATACCCCTGATGCGATTTTTCTTTGTTAAATTTTTCGGGCCGTTTCCAATTAACCTACCAAATTTTAACCCATTCCGACACCGTCACGACAAATGACAAAATTTCCCCTGATGCGGTTTTTCTTTGTTAAATTTCTCGGGCCGTTTCCAATCGACCTGCCAAATTTCAGCTCATTCCAACACCGTTCCCGGGTCCAATTTCTCGTGCCGTTTTCAATCAACCTGCCAAATTTCAGCCCATTTCGACACCGTCACGACAAATGACAAAATTTTCCCTGATGCGGTTTTTCTTTGTTAAATTTCTCGGGCCGTTTCCAATCGACCTGCCAAATTTCAGCCCATTTCGACACCGTTCCCCTGTCCAATTTCTCTGGCTATTTCCAATCATCCTGCCAAATTTCAGCCTATTCCGACACCGTCATGACAAATGACAAAATTGACCCTGTGCGGTTTTTCTTTGTTAAATTTTTTCGGCCGTTTTCTATCAATCTGCAAAATTTCAGCCCATTCCAAAACCGTTCTCGAGTCCAATTTCTTGGGCCATTTCAAAACAACCTGCAAAATTTCAGCCCATTTCGAAATCGTTGCGACAAATGACAAAATTGCCCCCGGTGCGATTTTTCTTTGTTAAATTTCTCGGGCCATTTTCAATCATCTTGCCAAATTCCAGCACATTCGGACACCGTTCCCGAGTTCGATTTCTTGGGCCGGTTTCGATCAACCTGACAAATTTTAGCCCATTTCGACGCCATCGCGACAAATGACGAAATTGCCCCTGCTGCGATTTTTCTTTTTTAAATTTCTTGGGCCTTTTCCAATCAACCTGCCAAATTTCAGCCCATTCCGACACCGTCGTGACAAATGATAAAATTGCCCCTGGTGCAGATTTTCTTTGTTAAATTTCTTAGGCCATTTCCAATTAACCAGCCAAATTTCAGTCCAATTTATCAGGTCGTTTCCAATCAACCTGCTAAATTTCAACCCATTCCGACACTATCGCGAAAAATGACAAAATTGCCCCTAGTACGGGTTTTCTTTGTTAAATTTCTCGAGCCATTCCCAATCAACTTGCTTAATTTTAGTCCAATTTCTTGGGCCGTTTCCAATCACTCTGCTAAATTTTAGCCCATTTTGACACCGTCGTGACAAATGACAAAATTGCCCCTGGTGCTATTTTTCTTTGTTAAATTTCTCGGGCCATTTCCAATCAACCTACCAAATTTCAATCCAATTTTTCGGGCCGTCTCCAATCAACCTGCCAAATTTCAACCCATTCCGATACCGTCACGACAAACGATAAAATTACCCCTGGCACGGTTTTTCTTTGTTAAACTTCTCGGGCCGTTTCCAATCAACCTGCCAAATTTCCGCCCATTTCGACACCGTTCCCGAGTCCAATTTCTCGGGCCATTTCCAATCAACCTGTCAAATTTCAGCCCTTCCCGACACCGTCGCGACAAAGGACAAAATTACCCCTGGTGCTTTTTTTTCTTTTTAAATTTCTCGGTCCGTTTCCAATCAACCTGCCAAATTTCAGCCCATTCCGACACCGTCGCGACAAATGATAAAATTTTCCCTAGTGAGCTTTTTCTTTGTTAAAATTTTTGGGCCGTTTCTAATCAACCAGCTAAATTTCAGTTCAATTTCTCGGGGCCGTTTCCAATCATTCTGCCAAATTTCAGCCCATTCCGACACCGTCGCGACAAATAACAAAATTGCCCCTGGTGCGGGTTTTCTTTGTTAAATTTCTCGAGCCATTTCCAATCAACCTACCAAATTTCTGTCCAATTTCTCGCGCCGTTTCCAATCAACCGGCCAAATTTCAGCCCATTCCGACATCGTCGCGAGAAATGATAAAATTTCTCTTGGTGCGATTTTTCTTTGTTAAATTTCTCGGGCCGTTTTCAATCAACCTGCCAAATTTCAGTACAATTTCTCGGGCGTTTCCAATCAACCTACTAAATTTCAGCCCATTCCGACACCATCGTGATAAATTACAAAATTGCCCCTGTTGCGGTCTTTCTTTGTTAAATTTCTCGGGCCGTTTCCAATCAGCCTACCAAATTTCAGTCCAATTTCTTGGGCCGTTTCCAATCAACCTGCTAAATTTCAGCCCATTCCGACACCGTCGTGACATATGACAAAATTGCCCTTGTTCCGATCTTTCTTTATTAAATTTCTCGGGCCGTTTCCAATCAACCTGCCAAATTTCAGCTCATTTCGACACCGTTCCCGAGTTCGATTTCTCATGCCCTTTTCAATCAACCTGCCAAATTTCAGCCCATTCCGACACCGTCGCGACAAATGACAAAATTGCCCCTAGTGCAATTTTTCTTTGTAAAATTTCTCCAGCCGTTTCCAATCAACCTGCCAAATTTCAGTCCATTCCGACACCGTCGCGACAAATGACGAAATTGCCCCTAGTGCGGTTCTTCATTGTTAAATTTCTCGGCCGTTTCTTATCAACCTGCCAAATTTCAGCCCATTCCGACACCGTTCTCGAGTCCAATTTCTTGGGCCATTTCAAAACAACTTGCAAAATTTCAGCCCATTTCGAAATCGTTGCGACAAATGACAAAATTGCCCCTGGTGCGATTTTTCTTTGTTAAATTTCTCGGGCCATTTTCAATAATCCTGCCAAATTCCAGTACATTCCGACATCGTTCCCGAGTCCAATTTCTCGGGCCGGTTCCAATCAACCTGACAAATTTCAGCCCATTTCGACGCTGTCGCGACAAATGATGAAATTGCCCCTGCTGCGATTTTTCTTTTTTAAATTTCTCGGGCCGTTTCCAATCAACTTGCCAAATTTCAGCCCATTCCGACACTGTCGCGACAAATGATAAAATTGCCCCTGGTGCAGATTTTCTTTGTTAAATTTCTCGGGCCGTTTCCAATCAACCTGCCAAATTTTAGTCAATTCCGACACCGTTCCCGAGTCCAATTTCTCGTGCCGTTTTCAATTAACCCTCCAAATTTCAGCCCATTCCGACACTGTCGCGACAAATAATAAAATTGCCCCGGTACGATTTTTCTTTATTAAGTTTCTTGGGCCGTTTCCAATCAACCTGCCAAGTTTCAGCCCATTCCGACACCGTCGCAACAAATGATGAATTGCCTCTGTTGCGGCTTTTCTTTGTTAAATTTCTCGGGCCGTTTCCAATCAACCTGCCAAATTTTAGTCCAATTTCTCGAGCCGTATCCAATAAACTTTCTATGCCAAAATTGCCCCCGGTACGATTTTTCTTTGTTTAATTTCTCGGGCCGTTTCCAACCATCTTGCCAAATTTCATCCCATTTCGACACCGTTCCCGAGTCCAATACCTCATGCCGTTTACAATCAACTTGCCAAATTTCAGCCCATTCCGACATCGTCACGACAAATGAAAAAGTTGCCCCTACTGCGGTTTTTCTTTGTTAAATTTCTCGGGCCGTTTCCAATCAACCTGCCAAATTTTTGCCCATTACGACACCGTTCCGGTGTCTAATTTCTCAAGCCGTTTCCAATCAACTTGCCAAATTTCAGTCCATTCCGACACCGTCGTGACAAATGACAAAATTACCCCTGCTACGATTTTTCTTTGTTAAATTTCTCGGGCCGTTTCCAATCAACATGCGAAATTTTAGCCTAATTTCTCGGGCTGTTTCCAATCAACCTGCAAAATTTCAGCCCATTCTGACACAATCGCGAGAAATGAAAAAATTACCCCTTGTGTGGTTTTTCTTTGTTAAATTTCTCGAGCCGTTTCCAATCAACCTGCCGAAATTCAGCACATTTGGACATCGTTCTCGAGTCCAATTTCTCGGTCCGTTTCCAATCAACCGGCCAAATTTCAACCCATTCCGGCACCGTCGCGACAAATGACAAAAATACCCCTGGTGCAGTTTCTCTTTGTTAAATTTTTCGGGCCATTTCCAATCGACCTGCAAAATTTTAGCCCATTTCGAAACCGTTCTCGAGTCCAAATTTTGGGCCTTTTCCAAACAACCTGCAAAATTTTAGCCCATTCCGACATCGTTGCGACAAATGACAAAATTGCCCCAGGTGCAGTTTATCTTTGTTAAATTTCTTAGGCCATTTTCAATCATCCTGCCAAATTTTAGCACATTCCGACATCGTTCCAGAGTCCAATTTCTCGGGCCGATTCCAATCAACCTGATAAATTTCAGCCCATTTTGACGCCGTTGTGACAAATTTCGACATTGCCCCTGCTGCGATTTTTCTTTTTTAAATTTCTCGGGCCATTTCCAATCAACCTGCCAAATTTCAACCCATTTTGACACCGTTCCCGAGTCCAATTTCTTAGGCCGTTTCCAATCAACCTGCCAAATCTCAGCCCATTCCGACGCCGTCGCGACAAATGATAAAATTGCCCCTGGTGCAATTTTTCTTTGTTAAATTTCTTGGGCCGTTTCCAATCAACCAGCCAAATTTCAGTCCAATTTCTAGGGCCATTTCCAATCAACCCGCCAAATTTCAGCCCAATTTCTCGGGCTGTTTCCAATCAACCTGCAAAATTTCAGCCCATTCCGACACAATCGCAAAAAATGAAAAAATTGCCCCTGTTGTGGTTTTTCTTTGTTAAATTACTCGGGCCGTTTCCAATCAACCTACCAAAATTCAGCCCACTTTGACACCGTTCCCAAATCCAATTTCTCGGTCCGTTTCCAGTCAACCTGCCAAATTTCACCCCATTCCGACACCATCGCGACAAATGAAAAAAATACCCCTGGTGCGGTTTTTCTTTGTTAAATTTCTCGGGCCGTTTCCAATCAACCTGCCAAATTTTAGCCCATTCCGACACCGCCACGACAAATGATAAAATTTCCCCTAATGCGATTTTTCTTTGTTAAATTTCTCGACCGTTTCCAATCGACCTGCCAAAATTCAGCTCATTCCGACATCGTTCCCGGGTCCAATTTCTTGAGCTGTTTTCAATCAACTTGCCAAATTTCAGCCCATTCCGACACCGTCACGGCAAACGACAAAATTTTCCCTGATGCTGTTTTTCTTTGTTAAATTTCTCGGGCCGTTTCCAATCGACCTGCCAAATTACAGCCCATTTCGACACCGTTCCCGTGTCCAATTTCTCTGGCTATTTCCAATCATCTTGCCAAATTTCAGCCCATTCCGACACTATCGCGACAAATGACAAAATTGTCCCTGGTGCATTTTTTTTTGTTAAATTTTTTGGGCCATTTCCTATCAACTGCAAAATTTTAGCCCATTTCGAAACCGTTCTCGAGTCCAATTTCTTGGGCCATTTCCAAACAACCTGCAAAATTTCAGCCCATTCCGACATTTTATCGACAAATGACAAAATTGCCCCTGGTGCGATTTTTCTTTGTTAAATTTCTTGGGCCATTTACAATCATCCTGCCAAATTCCAGCACATTTCGACACCGTTCCTGAGTCTAATTTCTCGAGCCGATTCCAATCAACCTGACAAATTTCAGCCCATTTCGACGCCGTCGCGACAAATGACGAAATTGCCCCTGCTGCGATTTTTCTTTTTAAAATTTCTCGGGCCGTTTCCAATCAACCTGCCAAATTTCAGCCCATTCCGACACCGTCGCGATAAATGATAAAATTGCCCCTGGTGTAGATATTCTTTGTTAAATTTCTCGGGCCGTTTCCAATCAACCTGCCAAATTTCAGTCAATTCTAGCACCGTTCCCGAGTCCAATTTCTCGTGCCGTTTTCAATCAACCTGCCAAATTTCAGCCCATTCGGACACCGTCGCGACAAATGACAAAATTGCCCCGATGCGATTTTTATTTACTAAATTTCTTGGGCCGTTTCCAATCAACCTGCCAAATTTCAGCCCATTCCGACACCGTCGCAACAAATGATGAATTGCCTCTGATGCGGTTTTTTCTTTGTTAAATTTCTCGGGCCGTTTCCAATCAGCCTGCCAAATTTCTATCCAATTTCTCGGGCCGTGTCCAATAAACTTTCTAAGACAAAATTGCGCCCGGTGCGATTTTTCTTTGTTTAATTTCTCGGGCCGTTTCCAATCAACCTGCCAAATCTCAGCCCATTACGACACCGTTCCGGAGTCCAATTTCTCAAGCCATTTCCAATCAACTTGCCAAATTTCAGTCCATTCCGACTCCATCGCGACAAATGATAGAATTGCCCCTGGTACGGATTTTCTTTGTTAAATTTCTCGGGCCGTTTCCAATCAACCTGCCAAATTTTAGCCCAATTTCTCGGGCTGTTTCCAATCAACCTACAAAATTACAGCCCATTCCGACACAATCGCGAAAAATGAAAAAATTGCCCCTTGTGTGGCTTTTCTTTGTTAAATTTCTCGGGCCGTTTCCAATCAACCCGCCAAAATTCAGCCCGTTTGGACATCGTTCCCGAGTCCAATTTCTCGGTCCGTTTCCAATCAACCTGCCAAATTTCAACCCATTTCGACACCGTCATGACAAATGACAAAAATACCCCTGGTACGATTTTTCTTTGTAAAAATTTTTCGGGCCATTTCCAATCGACCTGCAAAAATTTAGCCCATTCTGAAACCGTTCTCGAGTCTAATTTCTTGGGCATTTTCCAACCTGCAAAATTTTAGCCCATTCCGACATCGTTGCGACAAATGACAAAATTGCCCCTGGTGCGGTTTATCTTTGTTAAATTTGTCTGGCCATTTTCAATCATCCTGCCAAATTCCAGCACATTCCGACACCGTTCCAGAGTCCAATTTCTCGGGCCGGTTCCAATCAACCTGACAAATTTCAGCCCATTTTGATAAATTACGAAATTGGCCCTGCTGCGATTTTTCTTTTTTAAATTTTTCGGGCCATTTCCAATCAACCTGACAAATTTCAGCCCATTTCGACACCGTCGCGACAAATGATAAAATTGCCCCTGGTGCAGTTTTTCTTTGTTAAATTTCTCGTGCCGATTCCAATCAACCAGCCAAATTTCAGTCCAATTTCTCGGGCCGTTTCCAATCAACCCCCAATTTTCAGTCCAGTTTCTCGGGTTGTTTCCAATCAACCTGCAAAATTTCAGCCCATTCCAACACAATTGCAAAAAATAAAAAAATTGCCCCTGGTGTGATTTTTCTTTGTTAAATTTCCCGGGCCGTTTCCAATCAACCTGCAAAAATTCAGCCCATTTCGACACCGTTCACAAATCCAATTTCTCGGTCCGTTTCCAATCAACCTGCCAAATTTCAGCTCATTTCGACACCGTCGCGACAAATGAAAAGAAAACCCTGGTGCGGTTTTTCTTTGTTAAATTTCTCGGGCCGTTTCCAATCAACCTGTCAAATTTTAGCCCATTCCGACACCGTCACGACAAATGACAAAATTTCCCCTGATGTGATTTTTCTTTGTTAAATTTCTCGGGCCGTTTCCAATCGACCTTCCAAAATTCAAATCATTCCGACACCGTTCCCGGGTCCAATTTCTCCTGCCGTTTTCAATCAACTTGCCAAATTTTAGCCCATTCAGACACCGTCATGACAAATGACAAAATTTTCCCTGATGCGGTTTTTCTTTGTTAAATTTCTCGAGCCGTTTCCAATCGACCTGCCAAATTTCAGCCCATTTCGACACCGTTCCCGTGTCCAATTTCTCTGGCTATTTCCAATCATCCTACCAAATTTTAGCCCATTCAGACACCATCACGACAAATGACAAAATTGCCCCTGGTGCGTTTGTTTTTTGTTAAATTTTTTGGACCGTTTCCAATCAACCTGCAAAATTTCAGTCCATTTCGAAACCGATCTCGAGTCCAATTTCTTGGGCCATTTCCAAACAACTTGCGAAATTTCAGCCCATTTCGACATTTGTTCGACATATGAAAAAATTGCCCCTGGTGCGGTTTTTCTTTGTTAAATTTCTCGGGCCATTTTCAATCATCCTGCCAAATTCCTGCACATTTCAACACCGTTCCCGAGTCCAATTTCTCGGGCCGGTTCCAATCAACCTGACAAATTTCAGCCCATTTTGACGTCGTCGCGACAAATGACGAAATTGCCCCTGCTACAATTTTTCTTTTTTAAATTTCTCGGGCCATTTCCAATCAACCTGCAAATTTCAGCCCATTCCGACACCGTCGCAACAAATGATAAAATTGACCCTGGTGCAGATTTTCTTTGTTAAATTTCTCGGGCCGTTTCCAATCAACCTGCCAAATTTCAGTCAATTCCGACACCGATCCTGAGTCCAATTTCTCATACCGTTTTCAATCAACCTGCAAAATTTCAGCCCATTCCGACACAATCGCGAAAAATGAAAAAATTGCCCCTGCTGCGGTTTTTCTTTGTTAAATTTCTCGGGCCGTTTCCAATCACCCTGCCAAATCTCAGCCCATTACGACACCGTTCCGGAGTCCAATTTCTCAAGCCATTTCCAATCAACTTGCCAAATTTCAGTCCATTCCGACTCCATCGCGACAAATGACAGAATTGCCCCTAGTACGGTTTTTCTTTGTTAAATTTCTCGGGCCGTTTCCAATCAACCTGCCAAATTTTAGCCCAATTTCTCGGGCTGTTTCCAATCAACCTGCAAAATTTCAGCCCATTCCGACACAATCGCGAAAAATGAAAAAATTGCCCCTTTTCTGGCTTTTCTTTGTTAAATTTTTCGGGCCGTTTCCAATCAACCTTCCAAAATTCAGCCCATTTGGATATCGTTCCCGAGTCCAATTTCTCGGTCCGTTTCCAATCAACCTGCCAAATTTCAACCCATTTCGACACTGTCGTGACAAATGACAAAAATACCCCTGGTGCGGTTTTTCTTTGTTAAATTTTTCGGGCTATTTCCAATCGACCTGCAAAAATTTAGCCCATTTCGAAACCGTTCTCGAGTCTAATTTCTTGGGCCTTTTCCAACCTGCAAACTTTTAGCCCATTCCGGCATCGTTGCGAGAAATGACAAAATTGCCCCTGGTGCGGTTTATCTTTGTTAAATTTGTCGGGCCATTTTCAATCATCCTGCCAAATTCCAGCACATTCCGACACCGTTCCAGAGTCCAATTTCTTGGGCCGATTCCAATCAACCTGACAAATTTTAGCCCATTTTGATGCCATCGTGACAAGTTACGAAATTGGCCCTGCTGCGATTTTTCTTTTTTAAATTTCTCGGGCCATTTCCAATCAACCTGCCAAATTTTAGCCCATTTCGACACCGTTCCCGGGTCCATTTTCTCAGGCCGTTTCCAATCAACCTGCCAAATTTCAGCCCATTCCGACGCCGTCGCGACAAATGATAAAATTCCCCGGGTGCAGTTTTTCTTTGTTAAATTTCTCGGGCTGTTTCCAATCAACCAGCCAAATTTCAGTTCAATTCCTCGGGCCGTTTCCAATCAACCCGCCAAATTTCAGCCCAATTTCTCGGGTTGTTTCCAATCAACCTGCAAAATTTCAGCCCATTCCAACACAATCGCAAAAAATAAAAAAATTGCCCCTGGTGTGGTTTTTCTTTGTTAAATTTCCCGGGCCATTTTCAATCAACCTACCAAAATTTCGCCCACTTCGACACCGTTCCCAAGTCCAATTTCTCGGTCCATTTCCAATCAACCTGCCAAATTTTAGCCCATTTCGACACCGTTGCGACAAATGAAAAAAAAACCCTGGTGCGATTTTTCTTTGTTAAATTTCTCGGGCCGTTTCCAATCAACCTGCCAAATTTTAGCCCATTCCGACACCGTCACGACAAATGACAAAATTTCCCCTGATGCAGTTTTTCTTTGTTAAATTTCTCGGGCCGTTTCCAATCAACATTCCAAAATTCAACTCATTCCGACACCTTTCCCGGGTCCAATTTCTCTTGCCGTTTTCAATCAACCTGCCAAATTTCAGCCCATTTCGACACCGTCACGACAAATAACAAAATTTTCCCTGATGCGGTTTTTCTTTGTTAAATTTCTCGGGCCGTTTCCAATCGACCTGCCAAATTTCAGCCCATTTCGACACCGTTCCCGTGTCTAATTTCTCTGGCTATTTCCAATCATCCTGCCAAATTTCACCCCATTCCGACACCATCACGACAAATGACAAAATTGCCCTTGGTGCGTTTTTTTTTATTAAATTTTTTGGGCCGTTTCCAATCAACCTGCAAAATTTCAGCCCATTTCGAAACCGATCTCGAGTCCAATTTCTTGGGCCATTTCCAAACAACCTGCAAAATTTCAGCCCATTTCGACATTTGTTCGATATATGAAAAAATTGCCCCTGGTGCGATTTTTCTTTGTTAAATTTCTCGGGCCATTTTCAATCATCTTGCCAAATTCCCGCACATTTCAACACCGTTCCCGAGTCCAATTTCTCGGGCCGGTTCCAATCAACCTGACAAATTTCAGCCCATTTTGACGTCGTCGCGACAAATGACGAAATTGTCCCTGCTACGATTTTTCTTTTTTAAATTTCTCGGGCCATTTCCAATCAATCTGCAAATTTCAGCCCATTCCGACACCATCGCGACAAATGATAAAATTGACCCTGGTGCAGATTTTCTTTGTTAAATTTCTCGGGCCATTTCCAATCAACCTGCCAAATTTTAGTCAATTCCGACACCCTTCCCGAGTCCAATTTCTCGTACCGTTTTCAATCAACCTACCAAATTTCAGGGCATTCCGACACCGTCATGACAAATGACAAAATTGCCCCAGTGCAATTTTTCTTTACTAGATTTCTTGGGCCGTTTCCAATCAACCTGCCCAATTTTAGCCCATTCCGACACCGTCGCAACAAATGATGAACTGCCTCTGGTGCGGCTTTTCTTTCTTAAATTTCTCGGGCCGTTTCCAATCAACCTGCCAAATTTCAGTTCAATTTCTCGGGCCGTGTCCAATAAGCATTCTAAGATAAAATTGCCCATGGTGCGATTTTTCTTTGTTTAATTTCTCGGGCCGTTTCCAACCATCTTGCAAAATTTCAGCCCATTTCGACACCATTCCCGAGTCCAATACCTTATGCCGTTCACAATCAACCTGCCAAATTTCAGCCCATTCCGACATCGTCGTGACAAATGACAAAATTGCCCCTGCTGCGATTTTCTTTGTTAAATTTCTCGGGCCATTTCCAATCAACCGGCCAAATCTCAGCCCATTACGACACCGTTCCAGAGTCCAATTTCTCAAGCCGTTTCCAATCAACTTGCTGAATTTCAGTCCATTCCGACTCCGTCGCGACAAATGACAAAATTGCCCTTGGTATGGTTTTTCTTTGTTAAATTTCTCGGGCCGTTTCCAATCAACCTGCCAAATTTTAGCCCAATTTCTCGTGCTGTTTCCAATCAACCTGCAAAATTACAGCCCATTCCGACACAATCGCGAAAAATGAAAAAATTGCCCCTTGTGTGGCTTTTCTTTGTTAAATTTCTCGGGCCGTTTCCAATCAACCCGCCAAAATTCAGCCCGTTTGGACATCGTTCCCGAGTCCAATTTCTCGGTCCGTTTCCAATCAACCTGCCAAATTTCAACCCATTTCGACACCGTCATGACAAATGACAAAAATACCCCTGGTACGGTTTTTCTTTGTAAAAATTTTTTGGGCCATTTCCAATCGACCTGCAAAAATTTAGCCCATTCCGAAACCGTTCTCGAGTCTAATTTCTTGGGCCTTTTCCAACCTGCAAAATTTTAGCCCATTCCGACATCGTTGCGACAAATGACAAAATTGCCCCTGGTGCGGTTTATCTTTGTTAAATTTGTCGGGCCATTTTCAATCATCCTGCCAAATTCCAGCACATTCTGACACCGTTCCAGAGTCCAATTTCTCGGGCCGGTTCCAATCAACCTGACAAATTTCAGCCCATTTTGATGCCATCGTGACAAATTACGAAATTGGCCCTGCTGCGATTTTTCTTTTTTAAATTTCTCGGGCCATTTCCAATCAACCTGCCAAATTTTAGCCCATTTCGACACCGTTCCCGAGTCCAATTTCTCAGGCCGTTTCCAGTCAACCTACCAAGTTTCAGCCCATTTCGACACCGTCGCGACAAATGATAAAATTGCCCCTGGTGCAGTTTTTCTTTGTTAAATTTCTCGGGCCGTTTCCAATCAACCAGCCAAATTTCAGTCCAATTTCTCGCGCCGTTTCCAATCAACCAACCAAATTTCAGCCCAGTTTCTCAGGTTGTTTCCAATCAACCTGCAAAATTTCAGCCCATTTCGACACAATCGCAAAAAATAAAAAAATTGCCCCTGGTGTGGTTTTTCTTTGTTAAATTTCTCGGGCCGTTTCCAATCAACCTGCCAAAATTCAGCCCACTTCGACACCGTTCCCAAGTCCAATTTCTCGGTCCGTTTCCAATCAACCTGCCAAATTTCAGCCCATTCCGACACCGTCGCAACAAATGAAAAAAAAACCCTGGTGCGATTTTTCTTTGTTAAATTTCTCGGGCCGTTTCCAATCAACAAATTTTAGCCCATTCCGACACCGTCACAACAAATGACAAAATTTCCCCTGATGCGGTTTTTCTTTGTTAAAGTTTTCGGGCCGTTTCCAATCGACCTGCCAAAATTCAACTCATTCCGACACCGTTCCCGGGTCCAATTTCTCCTGCCGTTTTCAATCAACATGCCAAATTTCAGCCCATTCCGACACCATCACGACAAATGACAAAATTGCCCTTGGTGCTTTTTTTTGTTAAATTTTTTGGGCCATTTCCAATCAACCTGCAAAATTTTAGCAAATTTTGAAACCGATCTTGAGTCCAATTTCTTGGGCCATTTCCAAACAACCTGCAAAATTTCAGCCCTTTTCAACATTTGTTCGACATATGAAAAAATTGCCCCTGGTGCGATTTTTCTTTGTTAAATTTCTTGGGCCATTTTCAATCATCCTGCCAAATTCCAGTACATTTCGACACCGTTCCCGAGTCCAATTCCTCGGGCCGGTTCCAATCAACCTGACAAATTTCAGCCCATTTCGACGTCGTCGCGACAAATGACGAAATTGCCCCTGCTGTGATTTTTCTTTTTTAAATTTCTCGGGCCATTTCCAATCAACCTGCAAATTTCAGCCCATTCTGACACCATCGCGACAAATGATAAAATTGCCCCAGTTGCAGATTTTCTTTGTTAAATTTCTCGGGCCGTTTCCAATCAACCTGCCAAATTTCAGTCAATTCCGACACCGTTCCCGAGTCCAATTTCTCATACTGTTTTCAGTCAACCTGCTAAATTTCAGGCCATTCCGACTCCGTCACGACAAATGACAAAATTGCCCCGGTGCGATTTTTCTTTATTAGATTTTTTGGGCCGTTTCCAATCAACGTGCCAAATTTCAGCCCATTCCGACACTGTTGCAACAAATGATGAATTGCCTTTGGTGCGGCTTTTCTTAGTTAAATTTCTCGGGCCGTTCCCAATCAACCTGCCAAATTTCAGTCCAATTTCTCGGGCCGGTTCCAATAAACTTTCTATGACAAAATTACCCCCGATGCGATTTTTCTTTGTTTAATTTCTCGGGCCGTTTCCAACCATCTTGCCAAATTTCAGCCCATTTTGACACCGTTCCCGAGTCCAATACCTCATGCCATTTACAATCAACCTACCAAATTTCAGCCCATTCCGACACCGTCACGACAAATGACAAAATTGCCCCTGCTGCGGTTTTTCTTTGTTAAATTTCTCGGGCCGTTTCCAATCAACCTGCCAAATTTCAGCCCATTCAGACACCGTTACTGAGTCCAATTTCTCTGGCCGTTTCCAATCAACCTACCAAACTTCAGCCCATTTCGACACCGTTCCCGAGTCCAATTTCTTGGGCCGTTTTCAATCAACCTGCCAAATTTCAGCCCATTCTGACACCGTCACGACAAATGACAAAATTTTCCCTAGTTCAATTTTTTTTGTTAAATTTCTCGGGCCGGTTCCATTTAACTTGTCGAATTTCAGCCCATTCCGACACCACCATGACAAATGACAAAATTGCCCCTGGTGGAGTTTTTCTTTTTTAAATTTCTCGGGCCGTTTCCAATCAACCTGCCAAATATCAGTCCATTCAGACACCGTTATCGAGCCCAATTTCTCCGGTCGTTTCCAATCAACCTGCCAAATTTCAGCCCATTCCGACACCATCGCGACAAATTACAAAATTTCCCCTGGTGCGGTTTTTCTTTGTTAAATTTCTCGGGCCATTTCCAACCATCCTGCCAAATTTTAGCCAATTTCGACACTGTTCCCGAGCCCAATTTCTCTTGCCGTTTCCAATCAACCTGCCAAATTTCAGTCAATTCCGACACCGTTCGACAAATGGCAAAATTGCCCCTGGTGCAGTTTTTCTTTGTTTAATTTCTCGGGCCGTTTCCAATCAGCCTGCCAAATTTCAGCCCATTCTGACACCGTCACGACAAATGACAAAATTTCCCCTGGTTCGGCTTTTCTTTGTTAAATTTCACGGGCCGGTTCCATTAAACCTGTCGAATTTCAGCCCATTCTGACACCATCGCGACAAATGATAAAATTGCCCCTGGTGGGGTTTTTCTTTTTTTAATTTCTCGGACCGTTTCCAATCAACCTACCAAATTTCAGCCCATTCAAACACCGTTATCGAGTCCAATTTATCAGGCCGTTTCCAATCAACTGCCAAATTTCAGCCCATTCCGACACCGCCGCGACAAATGACAAAATTTCCCCTGGTGCGGTTTTTCTTTGTTAAATTTCTCGGGCTATTTCCAACCATCCTGCCAAATTTCAGCCAATTTCGACACCATTCCCAAGTCCAATTTCTCGTGCCATTTCCAATTAACCTGCCAAATTTTAGCCAATTCCGACACCGTTCGACAAATGGCAAAATCGCCCCTGGTGCTGTTTTTCTTTGTTTGATTTCTCGGGCCGTTTCCAATCAACCTGCCCAATTTAAGCACATTCTGACACCGTCGTGACAATGACAAAATTTCCCTGGTGCGGTTTCCCTTTTTTAGGTTTCTCGAGCTGTTTCCAATCAACCATCCAAATTTCAGCCCATTCCGACTACATCGCGACAAATGACAAAATTTCCCTTGGTAAGGTTTTTCTTTGTTAAATTTCTCGAGCCGTTTCCAATCTACATCCCAAATTTCAGCCCATTCCGACACCATCGCGACAAATGACAAAATCGCCCATGGTGCGATTTTTCATTGTTAAATTTCTCGGACCGTTTCCAATCAACCTGCTAAATTTCACTCCATTCCGACATCATCGCGACAAATGATAAATTGCCTTTGGTGCGGTTTTTCTTTGTTAAATTTCTCTGCCCGTTTCCAATCAACCTAACAAATTTCAGTCCAATTTCTTAGGCCGTTTCCAATCAACATGCTAAATTTCAGCCCATTTCGACAACTTCGCGACAAATGACCAAATTGCCTCTGGTGTGATTTTTCTTTATTTAATTTCTCGGGCCGTTTCCAACCATCCTGCCAAATTTCAGCCCATTTCGACACCATTACCTAGTCCAATTTCTCATGCCGTTTTCGATCAACCTGCCAAATTTCAGCCCATTCCGACACCGTCGCGACAAATGGTAAAATAGCCCCTGGTGCGATTTTTCTTTGTTTAATTTCTCGGGCCGTTTCCAACAATCTTGCCAAATTTCAGCCCATTTAGACATCGTTCCCAAGTCCAATACCTCATGCCATTTTCAATCAACCTGCAAAATTTCAGCCCATTCCGACACTGTCGCGGCAAATGACAAAATTGCCCCCGGTGCGGTTTTTCTTTGTTAAATTTCTCGAGCCATTTCCAATCAACCTGCCATATTTCAGTCCATTTGGACACTGTTCCCGAGTCCAATTTCTCATGCCGTTTTCAATCAACCTGTCGAATTTCAGTCCATTCGGACACCGTCACGACAAATGACAAAATTACCCCTGGCGCGGTTTTTCTTTGTTAAATTTCTCGGGCCGTTTCCAATTAACCTGCCAAATTTCAGCCCATTTCGACACCGTTCTCGAGTCCAATTTCTTGGGCCATTTCCAAACAAATTGCCAGATTTCAGCCCATTCCGACATCGTTGCGACAAAATGACGAAATTGCCCCTGGTGCGATTTTTCTGTGTTAAATTTCTCAAGCCGTTTTTAATCAACCTGCCAAATTCAAGCACATTTCGACACCGTTCCCGAGTCCAATTTCTCGGGCCGGTTCAAATCAACCTGCCAAATTTCAGCCCATTCCGACACCGTCGCGACAAATGACAAAATTGTCCCTGGTGGGGTTTTTCTTTTTTAAATTTCTCAGGCCGTTTCCAATCAACCTGCCAAATTTTAGCCCATTCAGACACCGTTACTGAGTCCGATTTCTCGGGCCATTTCCAATCAACCTACCAAATTTCAGCCCATTTCGACACCGTTCCCGAGTCCAATTTCTCGGGCTATTTCCAATCAACCTGTCAAATTTCAGCCCATTCTGACACCGTCACGACAAATAACAAAATTTCTACTGGTTCGATTTTTCTTTGTTAAATTTCTCGGGCCGGTTCCATTCAACCCGCTGAATTTCAGCCAATTTCGACACCGTCGCGACAAATGACAAAATTGCCCCTGGTGGGATTTTTCTTTTTTAAATTTCGCGAGCCGTTTCCAATCAACCTGCCAAATTTCAGCCCATTTCGACACCGTTCCCGAGTCCAATTTCTCGGGCTATTTCCAATCAACCTGTCAAATTTCAGCCCATTCCGACGTCGTCGCGACAAATGACAAAATTGCCCCTGGTGGGATTTTTCTTTTTTAAATTTCGCGAGCCGTTTCCAATCAACCTGCCAAATTTCAGCCCATTCAGAAACCGTTACCGAGTCCAATTTCTCAGGCCGTTTCCAATCAACGTGCCAAATTTCAGCCCATTCCGACGTCGTCGCGACAAATGACATAATTTTCCCTGGCGCGGTTTTTCTTTGTTAAATTCCAATCAACCTGCCAAATTTCAGCCAATTCCGACACCGTTCGACAAATGGCGAAATTGCCCCTGGTGCAGTTTTTCTTTGTTTAATTTCTCGGGCCATTTCCAGTCAACCTTCCCAATTTAAGCCCATTCTGACACCATCGTGACAAATGACAAAATTGCCCCTGGTGCAATTTCCCTTTTTTAAATTTCTCGGGCTGTTTCCTATCAATCTCCCAAATTTCAGCCCATTCCGACTACATCGCGACAAATGACAAAATTTCCCCTGGTACGATTTTTCTTTGTTAAATTTCTCGAGCCGTTTCTAATCTACATCCCAAATTTCAGCCCATTCCGACACCGTCGCGACTAATGACCAAATTGCCCCTGGTGCGATTTTTCATTGTTAAATTTCTCGGGCCGTTTCCAATCAACCTGCTAAATTTCAGTCCATTCCGACACCGTCGCAACAAATGATAAATTGCCTATGGTGCGGTTTTTCTTTGTTAAATTTCTCGCCCCGTTTCCAATCAACCTGACAAATTTCAGTCCAATTTCTTAGGCCGTTTCCAATCAACTTGCTAAATTTCAGCCCATTTCGACAACTTCGCGACAAATGACAAAATTGCCCCCGGTGCGATTTTTCTTTATTTAATTTCTCGGGCCGTTTCCAACCATCCTGCCTAATTTAAGCCCATTTCGACACCATTCCCCAGTCCAATTTCTCATGCCGTTTTCAATCCACCTGCCAAATTTCAGCCAATTTCGACACCGTCGCGACAAATGGTAAAATAGACCCTGGTGCGATTTTTCTTTGTTTAATTTCTCGGGCCTTTCCAACCATCTTGCCAAATTTCAGCCCATTCCAACACCGTCGCAACAAATGACAAAATTGCCCCTGGTGCGGTTTTTCTTTGTTAAATTTCTCGAGCCATTTCCAATCAACCTGCCAATTTTCAGCCCATTCGAACACCGTTCCCGAGTCCAATTTCTCATGCCGTTTTCAATTAACCTGTCGAATTTTAGCCCATTCCGACATCGTCACGATAAATGACAAAATTACCCCTGGTGCGATTTTTCTTTGTTAAATTTCTCGAACCGTTTCCAATCAACCTGCCAAATTTCAGCCCATTTCAACACCGTTCTCGAGTCCAATTTCATGGGCCAGTTCCAAACAACTTGCCAAATTTTAGCCCATTCCGACATCGTTGCGACAAATGACAAAATTGCCCTAGGTGTGGTTTTTCTTTGTTAAATTTCTCAAGCCATTTTCAACCAACCTGCCAAATTCAAGCACATTCCGACACCGTTCCCGAGTCCAATTTCTCGGGCCGGTTCAAATCAACCTGCCAAATTACAGCCCATTCTGACACCTTCACGACAAATGACAAAATTTTCCCTGGTTCGGTTTTTCTTTGTTAAATTTCTCGGGCCGGTTCCATTCAACCAGTCGAGTTTCGGCCCATTCCGACACCATCGCGACAAATGACAAAATTGCCCCTGGTGCGATTTTTCATTGTTAAATTTCTCGGGCCGTTTCCAATCAACCTGCTAAATTTCAGTCCATTTCGACACCGTCGCGAAAAATGATAAATTGCCTATGGTTCGATTTTTCTTTGTTAAATTTGTCGGGCCGTTTCCAATCAACCTGACAAATTTCAGTCCAAATTCTTAAGTCGTTTCCAATCAACTTGCTAAATTTCAGCCCATTTCGACACCATCGCGACAAATGACAAAATTGCCCTGGTGGGGTTTTTCTTTTTAAAATTTCTCGGGCCGTTTCCAATCAACCTGCCAAATTATAGCCCATTCAGACACCGTTACGAAGTCCAATTTCTCTGGCCGTTTCCAATCAACCTACCAAATTTCAGCCCATTTCGACACCGTTCCCGAGTCCAATTTCTCGGGCCGTTTCCAATCAACCTGCCAAATTACAGCCCATTCTGACACCTTCACGACAAATGACAAAATTTCCCCTGGTTTGGTTTTTCTTTGTTAAATTTCTAGGGCCGGTTCCATTCAACCCGTCGAGTTTCGGCCCATTCCGACACCGTCGCGACAAATGACAAAATTGCCCCTGGTGCGATTTTTCTTTGTTAAATTTCTCGGGCCGTTTCCAATCAACCTGCTAAATTTCAGTCCATTTCGACACCGTCGCGAAAAATGATAAATTGCCTATGGTTCGGTTTTTCTTTGTTAAATTTGTCGGGCCGTTTCCAATCAACCTGACAAATTTCAGTCCAAATTCTTAGGTCGTTTCCAATCAACTTGCTAAATTTCAGCCCATTTCGACAACTTCGCGACAAATGACAAAATTGCCCATGGTGCGTTTTTTCTTTATTTAATTTCTGGGGCCGTTTCCAACCATCCTGCCAAATTTAAGCCCATTTCGACACCATTCCCCAGTCCAATTTCTCATGTCGTTTTCAATCGACCTGCCAAATTTCAGCCCATTTCGACACCGTCGCGATAAATGGTAAAATTGCCCCTGGTGCGATTTTTCTTTATTTAATTTCTCGGGCCGTTTCCAACCATCTTGCCAAATTTCAGCCCATTTCGACACCGTTCTCGAGTCCAATACCACATGCAGTTTTCAATCAACCTGCAAAATTTCAGCCCATTCCAACACCGTCGCGACAAATGACAAAATTGCCCCTGGTGCGATTTTTCTTTGTTAAATTTCTCGAGCCATTTCCAATCAACCTGCCAAATTTCAGCCCATTTGGACACCATTCCCGAGTCCAATTTCTCATGCCGTTTTCAATCAACCTACCGAATTTCAGCCCATTCCGACATCGTCGCAACAAATGATAAAATTACCCCTGGTGTGGTTTTTCTTTGTTAAATTTCTCGGGCCGTTTCCAATGAACCAAACAAATTTCAGCCCATTTTGACACCGTTCTCGAGTCCAATTTCTTGGGCCATTTCCAAAAAGCTTGCCAAATTTCAGCCCATTCCGATATCGTTGCGACAAATGACAAAATTGCCCCTGGTACGGTTTTTCTTTGTTAAATTTCTCAAGCCATTTTTAATCAACCTGCAAACTCAAGAATATTTCGATACTGTTCCGAGTCCAATTTCTCGGGCCGGTTCAAATCAACCTGCCAAATTTCAGCCCATTTCGACAACGTCGCGACAAATGACAAAATTGCCCCTGGTGGGGTTTTTCTTTTTTTTAAATTTCCCGGGTTGTTTCCAATCAACCTACCAAATTTCAGCCCATTCAAACACCATTACTGAGTCGAATTTCTCGGCTTTCCATTCAACCTACCAAATTTCAGCCCTTTCGACACCGTTCCCGAGTCCAATTTCTCGAGCCGTTTCCAATCAACCTGCCAAATTTCAGCCCATTCTGACACCGTCACGACAAATAACAAAATTTCCCCTGGTTTGGTTTTTTTTTTTGGTTAAATTTCTCGGGCCGATTCCATTCAACTTGCCGAATTTTAGCCCATTCCGACACTGTCGTCTCAAATGACAAAATTGCCCCTGGTAGGGTTTTTCTTTTTTAAATTTCTCGGGCCGTTTCCAATCAACCTGCCAAATTTCAGC
>NW_019230338.1:242301-254666 GCF_002742605.1 Olea europaea var. sylvestris
TGCTCCTGGTGTGGTTTTTCTTTGTTAATTTTCTGTCCGGCACATCTTCAACCCGACATAATTAATACGAAAATTAATTATTCCGAGGCCCTAACGAAGGAATTTAGCTAAAATCCCGTGATCCTGGGTCTGTGCCCTGACTCCAATTTCTCGATCCATTACCAATCAACCTGCCAAATTTCAACCAATTTCGACACCGTCGTGACAAATTACGAAATTGCCCCTGGTACGATTTTTCTTTGTTAATTTTCTATCCGACACATCGTCAACCTGACGTAATTAATACGGATATTAATTATTCGGAAGCCTAAATGAAGGAATTTCGCTAAAATCTCGTGATCCCGGGCCTGTGCCACTACTCCAATTTCCTGGGCCGTTTCCAATCAACGTACCAAATTTCTGCCCATTCCGACACCGTCGCGACAAATGACGAAATTGCCCCTAGTGCGATTTTGCATTGTTAATTTTCTATCCATCACTTCTTCTACCTGACATGATGAATACGAAAGTTAATTATTCGAAGGCCAAAGTGAAGGAATTTAGCTAAAATCCCATGATCCCGGGTCTGTGCCCCGACTTCAATTTCTGGGGCCGTTTCCAATCAACCTGCCAAATTTCGGTAAATTTCGACACCGTCGCGACAAATGAAGAAGTTGCCCCTAGTGCGGTTTTTTTTCTTAATTTTCTGTCCAACACTTCTTCAACCTGACGTGATTAATTCGAAAACTAATTATTCGGAGGCCTAAACGAAGGAATTTGGCTAAAATCTCGTGATCCTGAGACTATGCCCTGACTCCAATTTCTGGGGCCGTTTCCAATCGACCTACCAAATTTCGGCCCATTTCGACACCGTCGCGATAAATGACAAAATTGCCCCTGGTGCGTTTTGCGGCGTTAATTTTCTGCCCAACAATTCTTCAACCTGACATAATTAATACGAAAATTAATTATTCGGAGGCCTAAATGGAGGAATTTGGCTAAAATCCCATGATCCCAGTTCTATGCCCCGAGTCCAATTTCTGGGGCCGTTTCCAATCAACCTGCCAAATTTCGGCCCATTTTGACACCGTCATGACAAATGACGAAATTGTCCCTGGTGCGGTTTTTCTTTTTTAATTTTCTGTCCAACATTTCTCAAACTGACATAACTAATATGAAAATTAATTATTCGGAGGCCGAAACGAAGGAATTTGGCTAAAATCCCATCATCTTAGGTCTGTGCTCCCACTCCAATTTCTGGGGCCATTTCCAATCAACCTGCCAAATTTCGGCCCACTCCGACACCGTTGCGACAAATAACGAAATTGCCCCTGGTGCTGTTTTTCTTTGTTAATTTTTGTCCAACATTTCTTCAACCTGACATAATTAATACGGAAATTGATTATCCGTAGGCCTAAACGAAGGAATTTGGCTAAAATCCCATGATCTCGGGTCTATGTCCCAACTCCAATTTCTGGGGTCGTTTCCAATCAACCTGTCAAATTTCGGCCCATTCCGACACCGTTGCGACAAATGACAAAATTGCCCCTGGCGTGGTTTTGCGTTGTTAATTTTCTGTCTAACTCATCTTCAACCTGACATAATTAATACGGAAATTAATTATTCGGGGGCCTAAACAAATGAATTTGGCTAAAATCCCATGATCCCGAGTCTGTTCCTCGAGTCCAATTTCTCGGGCTGTTTCCAATCAACTTGCCAAATTTCGACCCATTCCGACACTGTCGCGACAAATGACGATATTGCCCCTGGTGCGGTTTTTCTTTTTTAATTTTCTGTCCAACAGTTCTTCAACCTGACATAATTAATACGGAAATTAATTATTCGGAGGCCTAAACGAAGGAATTTGGCTAAAATCGCATGACCCCGGGTCTGTGCCCCGACCCCTATTTCTAGGGCCGTTTCCATTCAACCTGCCAAATTTCGGCCCATTCCAACACCGTCGCGAAAAATGACGAAATTGCCCCTGGAGTGGTTTTACTTTGTTTATTTTCTGTCCGACACATCTTCAACTTGACATAATTAATAGGAAAATTAATTATTCGGAGGCCCTGACGAAGGAATTTAGCTAAAATCCCGTGATCCCGGGTCTGTGCCCTTACTCCAATTTCTCGGTCCGTTTCCAATCAACCTGCCAAATTTCAGCCAATTTCGACGTTGTCGTGACAAATTTCGAAATTGCCCATGGTACGATTTTTCTTTGTTAATTTTCTGTCCAACACATCGTTAACCTAACGTAATTAATACGGATATTAATTATTCGGAAGCCTAAACGAAGGAATTTTGGTAAAATCTCGTGATCCCGGATCTGTACCACGACTCCAATTTCTCGGTCCGTTTCCAATCAACCTACCAAATTTCTGCCCATTCCGACACCGTCGCGACAAATGATGAAATTGCCCCTGATGCGGTTTTGCACTGTTAATTTTCTGCCCATCACTTCTTCTACCTGACATGATGAATTCGGAAGTTAATTATTCGAAGGCCAAAGCGAAGGAATATGGCTAAAATCCCGTGATCCCGGGTCTGTGCCCCGACTTCAATTTCTGGGGCCGTTTCCAATCAACCTGCCAAATTTCGGTAAATTTCGACATCGTCGTGACAAATGAAGAAGTTGCCCCTGGTGTGATTTTTATGTCCAACACTTCTTCAACCTGACGTAATTAATTCGAAAATTAATTATTCGGAGGCCTAAACGAAGGAATTTGGCTAAAATCCCGTGATCTTGGGTTTATGACCTGACTCCAATTTTTGGGGCCATTTCCAATCAACCTGCCAAATTTGGGCCCATTCCGACATGGTCGCTACAAATGACAAAATTGCCCCTGGTGTGGTTTTGTGTTGTTAATTTTTTGTCCAACACATCTTCAACCAGAAATAATTAATACGAAAATTAATTATTCGGAGGCGTAAACGAAGGAATTTGGCTAAAATCCCGTGAACCCGGGTCTGTGCCCCGACACTAGTTTCTGGGGCCGTTTCCAATGAACCTGCCAACTTTCAGCCCATTCCGACATCGTCGCGACAAATGACGAAATTGCCCCTCGTGCGATTTTGCGTTATTAATTTTTTGTCCAGCACTTCTTCAACCTGACATAATTATTATAGAAATTAATTATTCGGAGGCGTAAACGAAGGAATTCGGCTAAAATCTCGTGATCCCGGGTCTGTGCCCCAACTCCAATTTTTGGGGCCGTTTCCAATCAACTTGCCAAATTTCGGCCCATTCCGACGCCGTCACGACAAATGACGAAATTGCCCCTGGTGCGGTTTTTCTTTGTTAATTTTCTGTTCAACACTTCTTCAGCATGACATAATTAATACGGAAATTAATTATTCGGAGGCCTGAAACAAGAAATTTGGCTAAAATCCCATGATCCTGGGTCTGTGTCCCGACTCCAATTTCTGGGGCCGTTTCCAATCAACCTGCCAAATTATGGTCCATTCCGACATCGCTGTGACAAATGACAAAATTGCCCCTGGTGCGGTTTTGCATTGTTAATTTTTTGTCCAACAAATTTTCAGCCTGACATAGTTAATACGGAAATTAGTTATTCGGAGGTCGGAACAAAGGAATTTGGCTAAAATCCAGTGATCCCAGGTCTTTGCCAGAGTCCAATTTCTCGGGCCGTTTCCAATCAACCAGCCAAATTTTGGCCCATTTCGACACCGTCACAACAAATGACGAAATTATCCCCAGTGCGGTTTTTCTTTTTTAATTTTCTGCCCAACACTTCTTCAACCTGACATAATTAATACGGAAATTAGTTATTCGGAGGCCTAAACAAAAGAATTTTTCTAAACTCCCATGATCCCGGGTCTATACCCCGACTCCAATTTCAGGGGCCGTTTCCAATCAACCTGCCAAATTTCGGCCCATTCCGACATCGTCGCGACAAATGAAAAAATTGCCCTTGGTGCGATTTTGCGTTGTTAATTTTCTGTCCAACACTTCTTCAACCTGACATAATTAATACGAAAATTAATTATTCGGAGGCGTAAATGAAGGAATTTGGCTAAAATGCCGTGATCCCGGGTCTATGCCCGGCTCTAATTTCTGGGGTCGTTTCCAATCAACCTGCCAAATTTCGGCCCATTCCGACACCGTCATGACAAATGATAAAAT
This sequence comes from Olea europaea var. sylvestris, assembly GCF_002742605.1. Lineage (NCBI taxonomy): Eukaryota > Viridiplantae > Streptophyta > Magnoliopsida > Lamiales > Oleaceae > Olea > Olea europaea. The sequence goes on from NW_019230338.1 coordinate 246,425, forward strand.
TGCCCCGGGTGCGATTTTGCATTATTAATTTTTGTCCAACACATCTTCAGCCTAACAAAATTATTACAGAAATTAATTATTCGGAGGCCTAAACAAAGGAATTTGGCTAAAAACCCGTGATCCCGGGTCTGTGCCCGTGTCCAATTTCTCGGGCCGTTTCCAGTCAACCTGCCAAATTTTTGCCCACCTCGACACCGTCACGACAAATGACGAAATTGCCACCGGTGCGATTTTTCATTTTTAATTTTCTGTCCAACACTTCTTCAACCTGACATAATTAATACGTAAATTAATTATTTGGAGGCCTAAATGAAGGAATTTCGCTAAAATCCCGTGATCCCAAGTCAATGCCCCGACTCCAATTTCAAGGGCCGTTTCCAATCAACCTGCCAAATTTCGGCCCTTTCCAACACCGTCGTGACAAATGACAAATTGCCCCTGACGCGGTTTTATGTTGTAAATTTTCTATCCAACACATCTTCAACCTGACATAATTAATACGGAAATTAATTATTCGGGTGCCTAAATAAAGAAATTTGGCTAAAATCCCATGATCCCGGGTCTGTGCCCCGAGTCCAAATTCTCGGGCCATTTCCAATCAACCTGCCAAATTTCGGCCCATTCCGACACCGTCGCGACAAGTGACGAAATTGCCCCTGGTGTGGTTTTTCTTTTTTAATTTTCTGTCAAACACTTCTTCAACTTGACATAATTAATACGAAAATTAATTATTCGGAGGCCTAAACGAAGGAATATGGATAAAATCCCGTGACCACGGGTCTCTACCCCGACTCCAATTTCTGGGGCCGTTTCCAATCAAACTGCCAAATTTCGGCCAATTCCGACACCGTCGCGATAAATGACGAAATTGCCCCTGGTGCGGTTTTTCTTTGTTAATTTTCTGTCCAACACATCTTCAACGTGACATAATTAATACGGAAATAAATTATTCGGAGGTCTAAACGAAGGAATTTAGCTAAAATCCCGTGATCCTGGGTCTGTGCCTCGACTCCAATTTCTCAGTCCGTTTCCAATCAACCTGCCAAATTTCGGCCAATTCCAACATCATCACGACAAATGACGAAATTACCCCTGGTACGATTTTTCTTTGTTAATTTTCTGTCCAACACGTCTTCAACCTGACATAATTAATACGGAAATTAATTATTCGGAGGCCTAAACGAAAGAATTTTGCTAAAATCTCGTGATCCCGGGTCTATGCCCCGACTCCAATTTGTCGGTTCGTTTCCAATCAACCTGCCAAATTTCGGCCCATTCCGACACCGTCGCGACAAATGACGAAATTGCCCCTGATAGGATTTGCTTTGTTAATTTTCTGTCCATCACTTCTTCAACCTGACATGATGAGTACGGAAGTTAATTATTCGGAGGCCAAAACAAAGGAATTTGGCTAAAATCCCGTGATCCCGGGTCTGTGCCCCGACTTCAATATCTGGGGCAGTTTCCAATCAACCTGCCAAATTTCGGCACATTCCGACACCATCACCACAAATGACGAAATTACCCCTGGTGCAGTTTTTCATTGTTAATTTTCTGTCCAACACCTCTTCAACCTGACATAATTAATACGAAAATTAATTGTTCGGAGGCCTAAACGAAGGAATTTGGCTAAAATCCCGTGATCCCGGAGCTATGCCCCAACTCCAATTTCTCGAGCCGTTTCCAATCAACCTGCCAAATTTCGGCCCATTTCGACACCGTCGCGACAAATGACAAATTTGCCCCAGCTGCGGTATTGCGTTTTTAATTTTTTGTCCAACACTTCTTCAACCTGACATAATTAATACGAAAATTAATTATTTGGAGGCCTAAACAAAGGAATTTGGCTAAATTCCCGTGATCCCGTGTCCGCGCCCCGAATCCAATTTCAGGGGCCGTTTCCAATCAACCTGCCAAATTTCGGCCCATTCCGACACCGTCGTGACAAATGACGAAATTGTCCCTAGTGCTGTTTTGCGATGTTAATTTTCTGTCCAACACATCTTCAACCTGACATAATTAATACGGAAATTAATTACTCGGAGGCCTAAATGAAGGAATTTGGCAAAAATCCTGTGATCCCAGGTCCGCGCCCCGACTCCAATTTCTGGAGTCGTTTCCAGTCAACCCGCCAATACTTTCTGCCAATTTCAACACCGTCGCGACAAATGATGAAATTAACCCATTGCGGTTTTTCTTTGTTAATTTTCTGTCCAACACTTCTTCAACCTGAATAATTAATACAAAAATTAATTTTTCGGAGGCCTAAACGAAGAAATTTGGCTAAAATCCCGTGATCCCGGGTCCATGCCCCGAGTCCAATTTCAGGGGCCGTTTCCAATCAACCTGCCACATTTCGGCCCATTCCGACACCGTTGCGGAAAATGACAAAATTGTCCCTGGTGCGATTTTGCGTTGTTAATTTTCTGACCAACACATCTTCAACCAGACATAATTAATACAAAAATTAATTATTCGTAGGCCTAATAGAAGGAATCTGGTTAAAATCTCGTTATCCTGGGTTTGTGCCCCGAGTCCAATTTCTAGGGCCGTTTCCATTCAACCTGCCAAATTTTGGCCCATTCCGACACCGTCGCGACAAATGACGAAATTGCCCCTGTGCGGTTTTTCCTTGTGAATTTTCTATCCAACAATTCTTCAACCTGACATAATTAATACGGAATTAATTATTCGGAGGCCTAAATGATGGAATTTGGCTAAAATCCCGTGATCCCGGTTCTGTGCCCCGACTCCAATTTCTAGGGTCGTTTCCAATCAACCTGCCAAATTTCGACCCATTCCGGCACCGTCGCGACAAATGACAAATTTGCCCCTGGTGCGATTTTCTTTGTTAATTTTTTATCCAACACTTCTTCAGCCTAACATAATTAATACGGAAATTAATTATTCTGAGGCCTAAACGAAGGAATTTGACTAAAATCCCGTGATCCCAAGTTTCCCCCCCGAGTCCAATTTCTAGGGCCGTTTCCAATCAACCTACCAAATTTCGGCCGATTCCGACACCGTTACGATAAATGACGAAATTGCCCCTGGTGGTGTTTTTATTTGTTAATTTTCTTTCCAACATTTCTTCAACCTGACATAATTAATATGGAAATTAATTATTCGGAGGCCTAAATAAAGGAATTTGGCTAAAATCCCGTGATCTCGGGTCTATGCCCCGAGTCCAATTTCTGGGGCCGTTTTCAATCAACCTGCCAAATTTCGGCCCAATCCGACACCGTCGCGACAAATGACGAAATTGCCCCTAGTGCGATTTTGTGTTGTTAATTTTCCGTCCAACACATCTTCAACCTGACATAATTAATACGAAAATTATTTATTCGGAGACCTAAACGAAGGAATTTGGCTAAAATCCCGTGATCCCGAGTCTGTGCCCTGAGTCCAATTTCTGGGGCCATTTCCAATCAACGTGCCAAATTTCGGCCCATTCCGACACTGTCACGACAAATGACGAAATTGCCCCTGGTGCGATTTTGCGTTATTAATTTTCTGTCCAACATTTCTTCAACCTGACATAAATAATACGAAAATTAATTATTCAGAGGCGTAAACGATGGAATTTAGCTAAAATCCCGTGAACCCGGGCTTGCGCCCCGACTCCAATTTCTGGGGTTGTTTCCAATCAACTTGCCAAATTTCGGCCGAATCCGACACCGCCGCGACAAATGACGAAATTGCCTCTGGTGGGATTCTTCTTTGTTAATTGTCTGTCCAACACATCTTCAACCTGACATAATTAATACGAAAATCAATTATTCGGAGGCCTAATCGAAAGAATTTAGCTAAAATCCCGTGATCCCAGGTCTGTGCCCCGACGCCAATTTCTCGGCCCGTTTCCTATCAACTTGCCAAATTTCGGCCCAATCCGACATCGCTGCGACAAATGACGAAATTGCTCCTGATGCTGCTTTTCTTTGTTAATTTTCTGTCCAACACTTCTTTAACCTGACATAATTAATTGGGAAATTAATTATTCGGAGGCCTAAACAAAGGAATTTGGCTAAAATCCCATGATCCCGGATTCGTGGCCCGAGTCCAATTTCTGGGGTGGTTTCCAATCGACCTGTCAAATTTCGGCCCATTTCAAGATCATCACGACAAATAACAAAATTGCCCCTGGTGCGGTTTTTCTTTTTTAATTTTCTGTCCAACACTTCTTCAAACTGGCATAATTAGTACGGAAATTAATTATTCAGAAACCCAAATGAAAGAATTTGGCTAAAATCCCGTGATTTCGGCTCTGTGCCCCGAGTCCAATTTCTGGGGCCGTTTCCAATCAACTTGCCAAATTTCGGCCTATTCCGACATCGTCGCGAAAAATGACGAAATTGCCCCTGGTGCGGTTTTGCGTTGTTAATTTTCTGTCCAACACTTCTTCAACCTGACATAATTAATACGAAAATTAATTATTCAGAGGCCTAAACGAAGGAATTTGGCTAAAATCCCGTGATTTCGGCTCTGTGCCCCGAGTCCAATTTCTGGGGCCGTTTCCAATCAACCTACCAAATTTCGGCCCATTCCGATACCGTCGCGACAAATGACGAAATTGCCCCTGGTGCGGTTTTGCGTTGTTAATTTTCTGTCCAACACTTCTTCAACCTGACATAATTAATACGAAAATTAATTATTCAGAGGCCTAAACGAAGGAATTTGGCTAAAATCCCGTGATTTCGGCTCTGTGCCCCGAGTCCAATTTCTGGGGCCGTTTCCAATCAACCTACCAAATTTCGGCCCATTCCGATACCGTCGCGACAAATGACGAAATTGCCCCTGGTGCGGTTTTGCGTTGTTAATTTTCAGTCCAACACATCTTCAACCTGACATAATTAATACGAAAATTAATTATTCAGAGGCCTAAACGAAGGAATTTGGCTAAAGTCCCGTGATCCCAGGTCTATGCCCTGAGACCAATTTTTGGGGCCGTTTCCAATCAACCTACCAAATTTCGGCCCATTCCGACACCGTCGAGACAAATGACGAAATTGCCCCTGGTGCGGTTTTGCGTTGTTATTTCTCAGTCCAACACATCTTCAACATGACATAATTAATACGAAAATTAATTATTCGGAGGCCTAAACGAAGGAATTTGGCTAAAATCCCGTGATCCCGGGTCTGTGCCCTGAGTTCAGTTTCTGGGGCCGATTCCAATCAACCTGCCAAATTTCGGCACATTCCAACACCGTCGCGACAAATGATGAAATTGCCCTTGGTGTGGTTTTGCGTTGTTAATTTTCTGTCCAATACTTCGTCAACCTGACATAATTAATACGAAAATTAATTATTCGGAGGTGTAAACGAAGGAATTTGGCTAAAATCCCGTGATCCCGGGTCTGTGCCTCGACTCCAATTTCTGGGACCGTTTCCAATCAACCTGCCAAATTGCGGTCCATTCCGACACCGTCGCGACAAATGTTGAAATAGCCCCTAGTGCGGTATTTCTTTGTTATCTTCAACATGACATAATTAATACAAAAATTAATTATTCGGAGGCCTAAATGAAAGAATTTAGCTAAAATGTCGTGATCCTGGGTCTGTGCCCCGATACCAATTTCTCGGGGTTTTTCCAATCAACTTACCAAATTTCGGCCCAATCCGACACCGTCGCGATAAATGACGAAATTGCCCCTGGTGCGGTTTTCTTTTTTAATTTTCTGTCCAACACTTCTTCAACCTGACATAATTAATACGGAAATTAATTATTCATGGGCCTAAATGAAGGAATTTGGCTAAAATCCCCCGAACCTGAGTCTGTGCCCCGAGTCCAATTTCTGGGGCCGTTTCCAATCAACTTGCCAAATTTCAGCGCATTCCGACATCGTCGCGACAAATGACGAAATTACCCCTGGGGTGGTTTTGTGTTGTTAATTTTCTGTCCAACACTTCTTCAACCTGATTTAATTAATACGGAAATAAATTATTCGGAGGCCTAAACGAAGGAATTTGTTTCAAATCCCGTGATCCTGGGTCTGTGCCTCGACTCTAATTTATGGGGCCGTTTCCAATCAGCCTGCCAAATTTCGGCCCATTCCGACACCTTCGCGACAAATGAAGAAATTACCCCTGGTGCTGTTTTTCTTTGTTAATTTTCTGTCCAACATTTCTTCAACCTGACAAAATTAATACAGAAATTAATTATTCGTAGGCCTAAAGGAAGGAATTTAGCTGAAATCGCGTGATCCTGGGTCTGTGTTGCAAGTCCAATTTCTGGGTTCGTTTCCAATTGACCTGCCAAATTTCTGCCCATTCCGACACCGTCGCGATAAATGACGAAATTGCCCCTGGTGCGGTTTTTCTCTGTTAATTTTCTGTCCACCGTTTCTTCATCTTGACATGTTGAATGCGGAAATTAATTATTCGGAGGCCTAAACGAAGGAATTTGGCTAAAATCCCGTGATCCCGGGTTTGTGCCTCGACTCCAATTTCTGGGGCCGTTTCTAAACAACCTGCCAAATTTTGGCCCATTCCAACACCGTCGCGACAAATGACAAATATGCACCTGGTGCGATTTTCTTTGTTAATTTTATGTCCAACAGTTCTTCAACCTGACATAATTAATACGAAAATTAATTATTCGGAGGCCTAAATGAAGGAATTTGGCAAAAATCCCGTGATCTCAAGTCTGTTCCTCGACTCCAATTTCTAGGCCGTTTCCAATCAACCAGCTAAATTTCGACCCATTCCGACACCGTCGCGGCAAATGACAAGATTGCCCCTGGTGCGGTTTTGCAATGGTAATTTTCTGTCCAACACATCTTCAACCTGACATAATTTATACGAAAATTAATTATTCGGAGGCCTGATAGAAGGAACTTGGCTAAAATCCCGTGATCTAGGGTCTATGCCCCGACTCCAATTTTTGGGGCCGTTTCCAATCAGCCTGCCAAATTTTGGCCCATTCTGACACCGTCGAGACAAATGACAAAAATTGCCCCTGGTGCGGTTTTGCGTTGTTAATTTTATGTCCAACACATCTTCAACCTGACATAAGTAATACGGAAATTAATTATTCGAAGGCCTAAATGAAGAAATTTGGCTATAATCCCGTGATTCTGGGTCTGTGCCCCAAGTCCAATTTCTGTGGCCGTTTCCAATCAACCTGCCAAATTTCGACCCATTCCGACACCATCGCGACAAACGACGAAATTGCCTCTGGTACGATTTTGCGTTGTTAATTTTCTGTCCAACACATCTTCAACCTGTCATAATTAATACGAGAATTAATTATTCGGAGGCCTAAATGAAGAAATTTGGCTAAAATCCAGTGATCAAGGGTCTATGCCCCGACTCCAATTTTTGGGGCCGTTTCCAATCAGCCGGTCAAATTTCAGCCCATTCCGACACCGTTGGGACAAATGACAAAAATTGTCCCTGGTGCGGTTTTACATTGTTAATTTTATGTCCAACACATCTTCAAGCTAACGTAATTAATACGGAAATTAATTATTCGGAGGCCTAAATGAAGAAATTTGGCTATATTCCCGTGATTCTGGGACTGTGCCCCAAGTCCAATTTCTGTGGCCGTTTCCAATCAACCTGCCAAATTTCGGCCCATTCCAACACCATCGCGACAAATGACGAAATTACCGATGTTGTGATTTTACGTTGTTAATTTTCTGTCCAACACATCTTCAACCTGACATAATTAATACGGAAATTAATTATTCGGAGGCCTAAATGAAGAAATTTGGCTATAATCCCGTGATCCTGGGTTTGGGGCCCAAGTCCAATTTCTGTGGCCGTTTCCAATCAACCTGCCAAATTTCGACCCATTCCGACACCATCGCGACAAATGACGAAATTGCCCCTGGTGCGATTTTGCGTTGTTAATTTTCTGTCCAACACGCCTTCAACCTAACATAATTAATACGAAAATTAATTATTCGGAGGCGTAAACGAAGGAATTTGACTAAAGTCCTGTGATCCCAGGTCTGTGCCCTGATTCCAATTTCTGGGGCCGTTTCCAATCAACCTGCCAAATTTCGACCTATTCCGACACTGTCGCGACAAATGACGAAATTGCCCCTGATGCGATTTTGCGTTGTTAATTTTCTGTCCAGCACATCTTAAACCTGACATAATTAATATGAAAATTAATTATTCGGTGGCGTAGACGAAGGAATTTGGGTAAAATCTCGTGATCCCAGGTCTGTGCCCCGACTCCAATTTCTGGGGCCATTTCCAATCAACCTGACAAATTTCGACCTATTCCAACACCATC